>NC_054487.1:16637563-16937563 GCF_017639515.1 Carcharodon carcharias
GGACCACACTGCAGACTGGGCCAAGGGTCTACACTGCAGTCAGGGCCTGGGGACGACACTGCAATCGGGGCCCTGGGACCACACTGCAGACTGGGCCTGGGGACCACACTGCAGACTGGGCCTGGGGACCACACTGCAGACTGGGCCCAGAGTCTACACTGCAGACAGGGCCTGGGGACGACACTGCAGACTGGGCCCTGGGACCACACGGTAGACTGGGTCCTGGGACCACACTGCAGACTGGGCACAGGGTCTGCACTGCAGACAGGGCCTGGGGACGACACTGCAGACTTGGCCCTGGGACCACACTGTAGACTGGGCCTGGGGACCACACTGCAGACTGGGCCTGGGAACCGCATTGCAGACTGGGCCTGGGGACCACACTGCAGACTGGGCATGGGGACCACAATGCAAACTGGGACCTGGGACCACACTGCAGACTGGGTCCTGGGACCACACTGCAGACTGAGACTGGGGACCACACTGCAGACGGGGCCTGGGGACCACACTGCAGACTGGGCCCTGGGACCACACTGTAGACAGGGCCTGGGGACCACACTGCAGACTGGGTCCTGGGACCACACTGCAGACAGGGCCTGGGGACCACACTGCAGACTGGGCCCTGGGACCACACTACAGACGGGGCCCAGAGACAACACTGCAGATTGGGCCCTGGGACCACACTGCAGACTGGGCCTGGGGTCACACTGCAGACTGGGCCTGGGGACCACACTGCAGACTGGGCCCGGGGACCACACTGCCGTATGGGCATGGGGACCACACTGCAGACTGGGCATGGGGACCACACTGTAGAATGGGCCTGGGGACCACACTGCAGACTGGGCCCTGGGAGCACACTGCAGACTGGGCCTGGGGACCATTCTGCAGACTAGCCCATGGGACCACACTGCCGACTAGCCCCAGGGACAACACTGCAGACTAGCCCCAGGGCAACACTGCAGACTTACCCCAGGGACCACACTGCATACTAGCCCCAGGGACAACACTGCGGACTGGGCCCTGGGACCACACTGTAGACTGGGCCTGGGGACCACTATGCAGACTGGGCCCGGGGACCACACTGCAGACTGGGACCCTGGGGCCACTCTGCAGACTGAGCCTTGGGACCACACTGCAGACTGGGCCTGGGGACCACACTGCAGACTGGGCCCTGGGACCACACTGCAGACTGGGTTCGGGGACCTCTCTGCCATCAGGGCCCAGGGACCACTCTGTAGATTGGGCCTGGGGACCACACTGCAGACTGGGCCCTGGGACCACACTGTAGACTGGGCCCGGGGACCACACTGCAGACTGGGCCCAGGGACCACACTGCAGAATGGGCCCTGGGAACAAACTTCAAACTCGGCCGGGGTCCACACTGCAAACTGGGCTCAGGGACCACTTTTCAAACTGGTCCCGGAGACTACACCACAGATGGAACCCAGCTACCACACTGCAGACTAGACCCGGGGGCAACACTGCCACCTGGGCCCCGGAACAAAATGCAGACCTGGCCTGGGGACCACACCGAGACTGAGCCTGGGGACCAAACTGCAGAATGGGCCAGGGGACCACACTGCAGACTGGTACAGGCACCATCATGCAGACTTGGCCCGGGGACCACACTGCAGATTGGGACCTGGGACCACACTGTAGACTGGGCCCAGGGACCACACTGCAGACTGGGCCCTGGGACCACACAGCTGACTGGGTTCGGGGACCTCTCTGCCATCAGGGCCCAGGGACCACACTGCAGACTGGGCCAGGGAACCACACTGCAGACTGGGCCTGGGAACCACACTGCAGACTGGGCCAGGGGACGACACTGCAGACTGGGCCCTGGGAAGACACTGCAGACTGGGCCTGGGGACCACACTGCAGACTGGGCACAGGGTCTACACTGCAGACATTGCCTGGGGACGACACTGCAGTCTTGGCCCTGGGACCACACATCAGACTGGGCCTGGGGGCCACAATGCAGACTGGGCCCAGGGTCTGCACTGCAGACAGGGCCTGGGGACGACACTGCAGACTGGGCCCTGGACCAAACTGTAGACTGGGCCTGGGGACCACACTGCAGACTGGGCCCTGGGACCACACTGCAGACTGGGCCCTGGGACCACACTGCAGACTGGGCCCTGGGACCACACTGCAGACTGGGCCTGGGGTCACACTGCAGACTGGGCCTGGGGACCACACTGCAGACTGGGCCCAAGGACCACACTGCAGTATGGGCATGGTGACCACACTGCAGACTGGGCCCAAGGACCACACTGCAGACTGGGCATGGGGACCACACTGCAGACTGGGCATGGGGACCACACTGTAGAATGGGCCTGGGGACCACACTGCAGACTGGGCCTGGGGACCACACTGCAGACTGGGCATGGGGACCATTCTGCAGACTAGCCCCAGGGACCACACTGCCGACTAGCCCCAGGGACAACGCTGCAAACTAGCCCCAGGGACAACACTGCAGTCTTACCCCAGGGACCACACTGCATACTAGCCCCAGGGACCACACTGCAGACTGGGCCTGGGGACCACACTGCAGACTGGGCCCTGGGACCACACTGCAGACTGGGCCTGGGTACCACACTACAGACTGGGCCTGGGGAGCACACTGCAGACTGGGCCTGGGGACCACACTGCAGACTGGGCCTGGGAACCACACTGCAGACTTGGCCAGGGGACCACAGTGCAGACTGGGCCCTGGGAAGACACTGCAGACTGGGCCTGGGGTCCACACTGCAGACTGAGACTGGGGCCCACAGTGCAGACTGGGCCCAGGGTCTACACTGCAGACAGGGCCTCGGGACGACACTGCAGAATGGTCCCTGGGACCACACTGCCGACTGGGCCTGGGGACCACACTGCAGACTGGGCCCAGAGTCTAAACTGCAGACAGGGCCTGGAGACGACACTGCACACTGGGACCTGGGACCACACTGTAGACTGGGCCTGTTCACCACACTGCAGACTTAGCCCAGGGTCTACAATGCAGACAGGGCCTGGGGACGACACTGCAGACTGCGAGCTGTGACCACACTGCAGACTGGGCCTGGGGACCACACTGCAGACTGGGCCCAGGGTCTACACTGTAGACAGGGCCTGGGGACGACACTGCAGACTTAGCCGTGGGTGAACACTGTAGACTGGGCATGGGGACCACACTGCAGACTGGGCCTGGGAACCACACTGCAGACTGGGCCTGGGGACCACACTGCAGACTGGGCCTGGGGACCACACTGCAGACTGGGCCCAGGGTCGACAATGAAGACAGGGACTGGGGACGACACTGCAGACTGGGACCTGGGACCACACTGCAGACAGGGCCTGGGGACGACACTGCAGACTGGGCCCTGGGACCACACTGTAGACTGGGCCTGCGGAACACACTGCAGACTGGGACCTGGGACCACACTGCAGACTGGGCCCAGGGAGCACACTGCAGACTGGGCCTGGGGACCACACTGCAGACTGGGGCTGGGACCACACTGTAGTCTGGGCTCTGGGAAGACACTGTAGACTGGGCCTGGGGACCACACTGCAGACTGGGCCAGGGTCTACACTGCAGACAGGGCCTGGGGACGACACTGCAGACTGGGCCCTGGGACCACACTGCAGACTGGGCCTGGGGACCACACTGCAGACTGGGCCCAGGGTCGACAATGAAGACAGGGCCTGGGGACGACACTGCAGACTGGGACCTGGGACCACACTGCAGACAGGGCCTGGGGACGACACTGCAGACTGGGCCCTGGGACCACACTGTAGACTGGGCGTGCGGAACACACTGCAGACTGGGACCTGGGACCACACTGCAGACTGGGCCCAGGGAGCACACTGCAGACTGGGCCTGGGGACCACACTGCAGACTGGGCCTGGGGACCACACTGCAGACTGGGCTCTGGGAAGACACTGTAGACTGGGCCTGGGGACCACACTGCAGACTGGGCCCAGGGTCTACACTGCAGACAGGGCCTGGGGACGACACTGCAGACTGGGCCCTGGGACCACACTGCAGACTGGGCCTGGGGACCACACTGCAGACTGTGCCCAGAGTCTACACTGCAGACAGGGCCTGGGGACGACACTGCAGACTGTGACCTGGGACCACACTGTAGACTGGGCCTGTTGACAACACTGCAGACTGGGCCCAGGGTTTAAACTGCAGACTGGGCCTGGGGACCACACTGCAGACTGGGCCTGGGGACTACACTGCAGACTGGGCCCAGAGTCTACACTGCAGACAGGGCCTGGGGACGACACTGCAGACTGGGCCCCTTGACCACACTGTAGATTGGGCCCTAGGACCACACTGCAGACTGGGCCTGGGAACCAGACTGCAGAATGGGCTCTGGGAAGACACTGCAGACTGGGTACGGGTCCTCTCTGCCATCAGGGCCCAGGGTCTACACTGCAGACAGTGCCTGGGGACGACACTGCAGACTGGGCCCTGGGACCACACTGTAGACTGGGCCTGGGGACCACACTGCAGAGTGGGCCCTGGGACCACAGTGCAGACTGGGCCCTGGGACGACACTGCAGACTGGGCCAGGGGACCACGCTGCAGACTGTGCCCTGGGACCACACAGCAGACAGGGCCTGGGGACGACACTGCAGACTGGGCCCTGGGACCACACTGTAGACTGGGCCTGGGACCACACTGCAGACTGGGCCCAGGGACCACACTGCAGACTCGGCCTGGACACCACACTGCACAGTGGGCCCGGGCTCCACACTGCAGACTGGGCCCAGAGTCTACACTGCAGACAGGGCCTGGGGACGACACTGCAGACTGGGCCCCTTGACCACACTGTAGATTGGGCCCTAGGACCACACTGCAGACTGGGCCTGGGAACCAGACTGCAGAATGGGCTCTGGGAAGACACTGCAGACTGGGTACGGGTCCTCTCTGCCATCAGGGCCCAGGGTCTACACTGCAGACAGTGCCTGGGGACGACACTGCAGACTGGGCCCTGGGACCACACTGTAGACTGGGCCTGGGGACCACACTGCAGAGTGGGCCCTGGGACCACAGTGCAGACTGGGCCCTGGCACGACACTGCAGACTGGGCCAGGGGACCACGCTGCAGACTGTGCCCTGGGACCACACAGCAGACAGGGCCTGGGGACGACACTGCAGACTGGGCCCTGGGACCACACTGTAGACTGGGCCTGGGAACCACACTGTAGTCTGGGCCTGGGGACCACACTGCAGACTGGGCCCTGGAACCACACTGCAGACTGGGCCTGGGGACCACACTGCAGACTGGTCCCAGAGTCTACACTGCAGACAGGGCCTGGGGACGACACTGCAGACTGGGCCCCTTGACCACACTGTAGATTGGGCCCTGGGACCACACTGCAGAATGGGTTCGGGGACCTCTCTGCCATCAGGGCCCAGGGACCACGCTGTAGACTGGGCCTGTTGACCACACTGCAGACTGGGCCCAGGGTCTAAACTGCTGCCTGGGCCTGGGGACCACACTGCAGACTGGGCCCAAAGAACAAAATGCAGACTGGGCCTGTGAACCACACTGCAGACTGGGCCCTGGGACTACACTGCAGACTGGGCCTGGGGACCACACTGCAGACTGGGCCCTGGGACCACACTGCAGACTGGGCCTGGGGACCACACTGCAGACTGGGCCTGGGGACCACACTGCAGACTGGGCCTGGAGACCACACTGCAGACTGGGCCCAGAGTCTACACTGCAGACAGGGCCTGGGGACGACACTGCAGATTGGGCACTGGGACCACACGGTAGACTGGGCCTGTTGACCACACTGCAGACTGGGCCCAGGGTCTGCACTGCAGACAGGGCCTGGGGACGGAACTGCAGACTTGGCCCTGGGACCACACTGTAGACTGGGCCCTGGGACCACACTGCAGACTGGGCCTGGGAACCACACTGCAGACTGGGACTGGGGACCACATTGCAGACTGGGCCCTGGGAAGACACTGCAGCCTGGGCCTGGGGACCACACTGCAGACTGGGCCCTGGGTCTACACTGAAGACAGGGCCTGGGGATGACACTGCAGACTGTGACCTGGGACCACACTGTATACTGGGCCTGTTGACAACGCTGCAGACTGGGCCCAGGGTCTAAACTGCAGACTGGGCCTGGGGACCACACTGCAGACTGGGCCTGGGGACCACACTGCAGACTGGGCCTGGGGACCACACTGCAGACTGGACCCAGGGTCGACAATGAAGACAGGGCCTGGGGACGACACTGCAGACTGGGACCTGGGACCACACTGCAGACAGGGCCTGGGGACGACACTGCAGACTGGGCCCTGGGACCACACTGTAGACTGGGCCTGCGGAACACACTGCAGACTGGGACCTGGGACCACACTGCAGACTGGGCCCAGGGAGCACACTGCAGACTGGGCCTGGGGACCACACTGCAGACTGGGACTGGGGACCACACTGCAGACTGGGCTCTGGGAAGACACTGTAGACTGGGCCTGGGGACCACACTGCAGACTGGGCCCAGGGTCTACACTGCAGGCAGGGCCTGGGGACGACACTGCAGACTGGGCCCTGGGACCACACTGCAGACTGGGCCTGGGGACCACACTGCAGACTGTGCCCAGAGCCTACACTGCAGACAGGTCCTGGGGGCGACACTGCAGACTGTGACCTGGGACCACACTGTAGACTGGGCCTGTTGACAACACTGCAGACTGGGCCCAGGGTTTAAACTGCAGACTGGGCCTGGGGACCACACTGCAGACTGGGCCTGGGGACTACACTGCAGACTAGGCCCAGGGTCTACACTGCAGACAGTGCCTGGGGACGACACTGAAGACTGGGCCCTGGGACCACACTGTAGACTGGGCCTGGGGACCACACTGCAGAGTGGGCCCTGGGACCACAGTGCAGACTGGGCCCTGGGACGACACTGCAGACTGGGCCAGGGGACCACGCTGCAGACTGTGCCCTGGGACCACACAGCAGACAGGGCCTGGGGACGACACTGCAGACTGGGCCCTGGGACCACACTGTAGACTGGGCCTGGGAACCACACAGTAGACTGGGCCTGGGGACCACACTGCAGACTGGGCCCTGGAACCACACTGCAGACTGGGCCTGGGGACCACACTGCAGACTGGTCCCAGAGTCTACACTGCAGACAGGGCCTGGGGACGACACTGCAGACTGGGCCCCTTGACCACACTGTAGATTGGGCCCTGGGATCACACTGCAGAATGGGTTCGGGGACCTCTCTGCCATCAGGGCCCAGGGACCACGCTGTAGACTGGGCCTGTTGACCACACTGCAGACTGGGCCCAGGGTCTAAACTGCAGACTGGGCCTGGGGACCACACTGCAGACTGGGCCCAGGGTCTACAATGCAGACAGGGCCTGGGGACGATACTGCAGACTGGGACCTGGGACCACACTGCAGACTGGGCCTGGGAACCACACTGCAGACTGCGCCCTGGGACTACACTGCAGACTGGGCCTGGGGACCACACTGCAGACTGGGCCCTGGGACCACACTGCAGACTGGGCCAGGGGACCACACTGCAGACTGGGCCTGGGGACCACACTGCAGACTGGGCCCAGAGTCTATACTGCAGACAGGGCCTGGGAACGACACTGCAGACTGGGCCCTGGGACCACACTGCAGACTCGGCCTCGGGACCACACTGCAGACTGGGCCTGGGGACCACACGGTATACTGGGCCTGTTGACCACACAGCAGACTGTGCCCACGGTCTGCACTGCAGACATGGCCTGGGGACGGAACTGCAGACTTGGCCCTGGGACTACACTGTAAACTGGGCATGGGGACCACACTGCAGACTGGGCCTGGGAACCACACTGCTGACTGGACCAGGGGACCACAATTCAAACAGGGCCCTGGGTCCACACTGCAGACTGGGCCGGGGGTCCACACTGCAGACTGGGCCCTGGGACCACACTGCAGACTGGGCGCAGAGTCTACACTGCAGACAGGTCCTGGGGACGACACTGCAGACTTGGACCTGGGACCACACTGTAGACTCGGCCTGTTGACCACTCTGCAGACTGGGCCCAGGGTCTAAGCTGCAGACTTGGCCTGGGGACAACACTGCAGACTGGGCCCAGGGTCGACAATGCAGACAGGGCCTGGGGACGACAATGCAGACTGGGCCTGGGGACCACACTGCAGACTGGGACCTGGGACCACACTGCAGACTGGGCCTGGGGACCACACTGCAGAAAGGGTCCAGGGTCTACACTGCAGACAGGGCCTGGGGACGACACTGCAGGCTGGGCCCTGGGACCACAGTGTAGACTGGGCATGGGGACCACACTGCAGACTGGGCCTGGGAACCACACTGCAGACTGGGCCTGGGGACCACACTGCAGACTGGGCATGGGGACCACACTGCAGACTGGGCCCAGGGTCTACACTGCAGACAGGGCCCTGGGACCACACTGCAGACTGAGACTGGGGACCACACTGCAGACTGGGCTTTGGGACCACACTGCAGACTGGGCCTGGGGACCACACTGCAGACTGGGCCCTGGGACAGCACTGCAGACTGAGACTGGGGACCACACTGCAGACGGGGCCTGGTGACCACACTGCAGACTCCGCCTGGGGACCACACTGCAGACTGGGCCCAGAGTCTACACTGCAGACAGGGCCTGGGGACGACACTGCAGACTGGACCCCTTGACCACACTGTAGATTGGGCCCTAGGACCACACTGCAGACTGTGCCTGGGAACCACACTGCAGAATGGGCCCTGGGAAGACACTGCAGACTGGTTTCGGGTCCTCTCTGCCATTAGGGCCCAGGGACCACACTGCAGACTGGGACTGGGGACCACACTGCAGACTGGGACCTGGGACAACACTGCAGACTGTGCCCTGGGACCACACAGCAGACAGGGCCTGAGGACAACACTGCAGACTGGGCCCTGGTACCACACTGTAGACTGGGCCTGGGAACCACTCTGTAGACTGGGCCTGGGGTCCACACTGCAGACTGGGCCCTGGAACCACACTGCAGACTGGGCCTGGGGACCACACTGCAGACTGGTCCCAGAGTCTGCACTGCAGACAGGGCCTGGGGACAACACTGCAGACTGGGCCCCTTGACCACACTGTAGATTGGGCCCTGGGACCACACTGCAGAATGGGTTCGGGGACCTCTGTGCCATCAGGGCCCAGGTTCCACGCTGTAGACTGGGCCTGTTGACCACACTGCAGACTGGGCCCAGGGTCTAAACTGCAGACTGGGCCTGGGGACCACACTGCAGACTGGGCCCAGGTTCTACAATGCAGACAGGGCCTGGGAACCACACTGCAGACTGGGCCCTGGGACTTCACTGCAGACTGGGCCTGGGGACCACACTGCAGACTGGGCCCTGGGACAACACTGCAGACTGGGCCAGGGGACCACACTGCAGACTGGGCCCTGGGACCACACTGCAGACTGGGCCCAGAGTCTATACTGCAGACAGGGCCGGGGAACGACACTGCAGACTGGGCCCTGGGACCACACTGCAGACTCGGCCTTGGGACCACACTGCAGACTGGGCCCAGAGTCTACACTGCAGACAGGGCCTGGGGACGACACTGCAGACTGGGCCTTGGGACCACACGGTATACTGGGCCTGTTGACCACACTGCAGACTGTGCCCACGGTCTGCACTGCAGACAGGGCCTGGGCACGGAACTGCAGACTTGGCACTGGGACCACACTGTAAACTGGGCATGGGGACCACACTGCAGACTGGGCCTGGGAACCACACTGCAGACTGGACCAGGGGACCACAATTCAAACTGGGCCCTGGGTTCACACTGCAGACTGGGCCGGGGGTGCACACTGCAGACTGGGCCCTGGGACCACACTGCAGACTGGGCCTGGGAACCACACTGCAGACTGGACCAGGGGACCACAATTCAAACTGGGCCCTGGGTTCACACTGCAGACTGGGCCGGGGGTGCACACTGCAGACTGGGCCCTGGGACCACACTGCAGACTGGGCCTGGGAACCACACTGCAGACTGGGACTGGGGACCACACTGCAGACTGGGCCCTGGGAAGACACTGCAGACTGGGCCTGGGGACCACACTGCAGACTGGGCCCTGGGTCTACACTGCAGACAGGGCCTGGGGACGACACTGCAGACTGGGCACTGGGACCACTCTGCAGACTGGGCCCAGAGTCTACACTGCAGACAGGTACTGGGGACGACACTGAAGACTTGGACCTGGGACCACACTGTAGACTGGGCCTGTTGACCACACTGCAGACTGGGCCCAGGGTCTAAACTGCAGACTTGGCCTGGGGACAACACTGCAGACTGGGCCCAGGGTCTACAATGAGACAGGGCCTGGGTACGACAATGCAGACTGGGCCTGGTGACCACACTGCAGACTGAGACTGGGGACCACACTGCAGACTGAGACTGGGGACCACACTGCAGACTGGGCCCTGGGACGACACTGCAGGCTGGGCCCTGGGACCACAGTGTAGACAGGGCATGGGGACCACACTGCAGGCTGGGCCTGGGAACCACACTGCAGACTGGACCTGGGGACCACACTGCAGACTGGGCATGGGGACCACACTGCAGACTGGGCCCAGGGTCTACACTGCAGACAGGGCCCTCGGACCACACTGCAGACTGAGACTGGGGACCACACTGCAGACTGGGCCCTGGGACCACACTGCAGACTGGGCCTGGGGACCACATTGCAGACTGGGCCCTGGGACCACACTGCAGACTGAGACTGGGGACCACACTGCAGACGGGGCCTGGTGACCACACTGCAGACTCGGCCTGGGGACCACACTGCAGACTCGGCCTGGGGACCACACTGCAGACTGGGCCCAGAGTCTACAATGCAGACAGGGCATGGGGACGACACTGCACACTGGGCCCCTTGACCACACTGTAGATTTGACCCTAGGACCACACTGCAGACTGGGCCTGGGAACCACACTGCAGAATGGGCCCTGGGACAACACTGCAGACTGGGGTTGGGCACCACACTACAGACTGGGCCTGGGGACCACACTGCAGACTGGGACCTGGGACAACACTGCAGACTGGGGTTGGGCACCACACTACAGACTGGGCCTGGGGACCACACTGCAGACTGGTCCTTGGGACCACACTGCAGACTGGGACTTGGGAAGACACTGCAGAATGGGCCTGGGGACCACACTGCAGACTGGGCCCAGGGTCTACACTGCAGTCAGGGCCTGGGGACGACACTGCAATCGGGGCCCTGGGACGACACTGCAGACTGGGCCCTGGGACCACACGGTAGACTGGGCCTGTTGACCACACTGCAGAATGAGACTGGGGACCACACTGCAGACTGGGTCCTGGGACCACACTGCAGACAGGGCCTGGGGACCACACTGCAGACTGGGCCCTGGGACCACACTGCAGACTGGGACTGGGGACCACACTGCAGACTGGGACCTGGGACAACACTGCAGACTGGGGTTGGGCACCACACTACAGACTGGGCCTGGGGACCACACTGCAGACTGGGCCTTGGGACCACACTGCAGACTGGGACTTGGGAAGACACTGCAGAATGTGCCTGGGGACCACACTGCAGACTGGGCCCAGGGTCTACACTGCAGTCAGGGCCTGGGGACGACACTGCAAACGGAGCCCTGGGACGACACTGCAGACTGGGCCTGGGACCACACGGTAGACTGGGCCTGTTGACCACACTGCAGAATGAGACTGGGGACCACACTGCAGACTGGGTCCTGGGACCACACTGCAGACAGGGCCTGGGGACCACACTGCAGACTGGGCCCTGGGACCACACTGCAGACGGGGCCCAGAGACCACACTGCAGATTGGGCCCTGGGACCACACTGCAGACTGGGCCTGGGGTCACACTGCAGACTGGGCCTGGGGACCACACTGCAGACTGGGCCCGGGGACCGCACTGCACACTGGGCATGGGGACCACACTGCAGACTGGGCATGGGGACCACACTGTAGAATGGGCCTGGGGACCACACTGCAGACTGGGCCCTGGGAGCAAACTGCAGACTGGGCCTGGGGACCATTCTGCAGACTAGCCCCAGGGACCACACTGCCGACTAGCGCCAGGGACAACACTGCAGACTAGCCCCAGGGACAAAACTGCAGACTTACCCAAGGGACCACACTGCATACTAGCCCCAGGGACAACACTGCAGACTGGGCCCTGGGACCACACTGCAGACTGGGCCCTGGGACCACACTGTAGACTGGGCCTGGGGACGACAATGCAGACTGGGCCCGGGGACCACACTGCAGACTGGGCCCAGGGACCGCACTGTAGAATGGGCCCTGGGAACAAACTTCAAACTCGGCCGGGGTCCACACTGCAAACTGGGCTCAGGGACCACAATTCAAACTGGTCCCGGAGACTACACCACAGATGGAACCCAGCTACCACACTGCAGCCTAGACCCGGGGGCAACACTGCCACCTGGGCCCCGGAACAAAATGCAGACCTGGCCTGGGGACCACACCGAGACTGAGCCTGGGGACCAAACTGCAGAATGGGCCAGGGGACCACACTGCAGACTGGTACAGGCACCATCATGCAGACTTGGCCCGGGGACCACAAAGCAGAGTGGGCCCGATTACCACAATGCAGACTGGGTTCGGGGACCTCTCTGCCATCAGGGCCAGGGACCACACTGTAGACTGGGCCCAGGGACCACACTGCAAATTGGGACCTGGGACCACACTTTAGACTGGGCCCAGGGACCACACTGCAGACTGGGCCCTGGGACCACACTGCTGACTGGGTTCGGGGACCTCTCTGCCATCAGGGCCCAGGGACCACGCTGTAGACTGGGCCTGTTGACCACACTGCAGACTGGGCCCAGGGTCTAAACTGCAGACTGGGCCTGGGGACCACACTGCAGACTGGGCCCTGGCACCACACGGCTGACTGGGCCTGGGGACCACACTGCAGACTGGGCCCTGGGACCACACTGCAGACTGGGTCCAAGGACCACACTGCAGACTGGGCCCAGGTTCTAAACTGCAGACTGGGCCTGGGAACCACACTGCAGACTGGGCCCTGGGACCACACTGCAGACTGGGCCTGGGGACCACACTGCAGACTGGGCCCAGAGTCTACACTGCAGACAGGGCCTGGGGACGACACTGCAGACTGGGCCCTGGGACCACACGGTAGACTGGGCCTGTTGACCACACTGCAGACTGGGCCCAGGGTCTCCACTGCAGACAGGGCCTGGGGACGGAACTGCAGACTTGGCCCTGGGACCACACTGTAGACTGGGCATGGGGACCACACTGCAGACTGGGCCGGGGGTCCACACTGCAGACTGGGCCCTGGGACCACACTGCAGACTGGGCCTGGGAACCACATTGCAGACTGGGACTGGGGACCACACTGCAGACTGGGCCCTGGGAAGACACTGCAGACTGGGCCTGGGGACCACACTGCAGACTGGGCCCTGGGTCTACACTGCAGACACGGCCTGGGGACGACACTGCAGACTGTGACCTGGGACCACACTGTAGACTGGGCCTGTTGACAACACTGCAGACTGGGCCCAGGGTCTAAACTGCAGACTGGGTCTGGGGACCACGCTGCAGACTGGGCCTGGGGACCACACTGCAGACTGGGCCCAGGGTCTACACTGCAGACAGGGCCTGGGGACGACACTGCAGACTGGGCCCTGGGACCACACTGTAGACTGGGCCTGGGGACCACACTGTAGAGTGGGCCCTGGGACCACAGTGCAGACTGGGCCCTGGGACGACACTGCAGACTGGGCCCGGGGACCACACTGCAGACTGTGCCCTGGGATCACACAGCAGACAGGGCCTGGGGAAGACACTGCAGACTGGGCCCTGGGACCACACTGTAGACTGGGCCTGGGAACCACACTGTAGACTGGGCCTGGGGTCCACACTGCAGACTGGGCCCTGGAACCACACTGCAGACTGGGCCTGGGGACCAAACTGCAGACTGGTCCCAGAGTCTACACTGCAGACAGGGCCTGGGGACGACACTGCAGACTGGGCCCCTTGACCACACTGTAGATTGGGCCCTGGGACCACACTGCAGAATGGGTTCGGGGACCTCTCTGCCATCAGGGCCCAGGGACCACGCTGTAGACTGGGCCTGTTGACCACACTGCAGACTGGGCCCAGGGTCTAAACTGCAGACTGGGCCTGGGGACCACACTGCAGACTGGGCCCAAAGAACAAAATGCAGACTGGGTCTGGGAACCACACTGCAGACTGGGCCCTGGGACTACACTGCAGACTGGGCCTGGGGACCACACTGCAGACTGGGCCCTGGGACCACACTGCAGACTGGGCCTGGGGACCACACTGCAGACTGGGCCCAGAGTCTACACTGCAGACAGGGCTTGGGGACGACACTGCAGACTGGGCCCTGGGACCACACGGTAGACTGGGCCTGTTGACCACACTGCAGACTGGGCCCAGGGTCTGCACTGCAGACAGGGCCTGGGTCGGAACTGCAGACTTGGCCCTGGGACCACACTGTAGACTGGGCCGGGGGTCCACACTGCAGACTGGGCCCTGGGCCCACACTGCAGACTGGGCCTGGGAACCACACTGCAGACTGGGACTGGGGACCACACTGCAGACTGGGCCCTGGGAAGACACTGCAGACTGGGCCAGGGGACCACACTGCAGACTGGGCCCTGGGTCTACACTGCAGACAGGGCCTGCGGACGACACTGCAGACTGTGACCTGGGACCTCACTGTAGCCTGGGCCTGTTGACAACACTGCAGACTGGGCCCAGGGTCTAAACTGCAGACTGGGCCTGGGGACCACACTGCAGACTGGGCCTGGGGACCACACTGCAGACTGGGCCCAGGGTCTACACTGCCGACAGGGCCTGGGGACGACACTGCAGACTGGGCCGTGGGACCACACTGTAGACTGGGCCTGGGGACCACACTGTAGAGTGGGCCCTGGGACCACAGTGCAGACTGGGCCCTGGGACGACACTGCAGACTGGGCCCGGGGACCACACAGCAGACTGTGCCCTGGGACCACACAGCAGACAGGGCCTGGGGACGACACTGCAGACTGGGCCCTGGGACCACACTGTAGACTGGGCCCTGGAACCACACTGTAGACTGGGCCTGGGGTCCACACTGCAGACTGGGCCCTGGAACCACACTGCAGACTGGGCCTGGGGACCACACTGCAGACTTGTCCTAGAGTCTACACTGCAGACTGGGCCCCTTGACCAGACTGTAGATTGGGCCCTGGGACCACACTGCAGAATGGGTTCGGGGACCTCTCTGCCATCAGGGCCCAGGGACCACGCTGTAGACTGGGACTGTTGACCACACTGCAGACTGGGCCCAGTGTCTAAACTGCAGACTGGGCCTGGGGACCACACTGCAGACTGCGCCCAGGGTCTACAATGCAGACAGGGCCTGGGGACGACACTGCAGACTGGGACCTGGGACCACACTGCAGACTGGGCCTGGGAACCACACTGCAGACTGAGACTGGGGACCACACTGCAGACGGGGCCTGGGTCAACACTGCAGACTGGGCCCTGGGACCACACTGCAGACAGGGCCTGGGGACCACACTGCAGACTGGGCCCTGGGACCACACTGCAGACGGGGCCCAGAGACCACACTGCAGATTGGGCCCTGGGACCACACTGCAGACTGGGCCTGGGGTCACACTGCAGACTGGGCCTGGGGACCACACTGCAGACTGGGCCCAGGGACCACACTGCGGACTGGGCATGGGGACCACACTGCAGACTGGGCATGGGGACCACACTGTAGAATGTGCCTGGGGACCACACTGCAGACTGGGCCCTGGGAGCACACTGCAGTCTGGGCCTGGGGACCATTCTGCAGACTAGCCCATGGGACCACACTGCCGACTAGCCCCAGGGACACCGCTGCAGACTAGCCCCAGGGACAACACTGCAGACTTACCCCAGGGACCACACTGCATACTAGCCCCAGGGACAACACTGCAGACTGGGCCCTGGGACCACACTGCAGACTGGGCCCTGGGACCACACTGTAGACTGGGCCTGGGGACGACAATGCAGACTGGGCCCGGGGACCACACTGCAGACTGGGCCCAGGGACCGCACTGTAGAATGGGCCCTGGGAACAAACTTCAAACTCGGCCGGGGTCCACACTGCAAACTGGGCTCAGGGACCACAATTCAAACTGGTCCCGGAGACTACACCACAGATGGAACCCAGCTTCCACACTGCAGCCTAGACCCGGGGGCAACACTTCCACCTGGGCCCCGGAACAAAATGCAGACCTGGCCTGGGGACCACACCGAGACTGAGCCTGGGGACCAATCTGCAGAATGGGCCAGGGGACCACACTGCAGACTGGTACAGGCACCATCATGCAGACTTGGCCCGGGGACCACAAAGCAGAGTGGGCCCGATTACCACAATGCAGACTGGGTTCGGGACCTTTCTGCCATCAGGGCCAGGGACCACACTGTAGACTGGGCCCAGGGACCACACTGCAAATTGGGACCTGGGACCACACTGTAGACTAGGCCCAGGGACCACACTGCAGACTGGGCCCTGGGACCACACTGCTGACTGGGTTCGGGGACCTCTCTGCCATCAGGGCCCAGGGACCACACTGCAGACTGGGCCTGGGAACCACACTGCAGACTGGGCCTGGGAACCACACTGCAGACTGGTCCAGGAGACGACACTGCAGACTGGGCCCTGGGAATACACTGCAGACTGGGCCCTGGGACCACACTGCAGACTGGGCATGGTTACCACACTGCAGACTGGGCCCAAGGACCACACTGCAGACTGGGCATGGGGACCACACTGCAGACTGGGCATGGGGACCACACTGTAGAATGGGCCTGGGGACCACACTGTAGACTGGGCCTGGGGACCACACTGCAGACTGGGCCTGGGGACCATTCTGCAGACTAGCCCCAGGGACCAAACTGCCGACTAGCCCCAGGGACAACACTGCAGACTAGCCCCAGGGACAACACTGCAGACTTACCCCAGGGACCACACTGCATACTAGCCCCAGGGACCACACTGCAGACTGGGCCTGGGGACCACAATGCAGACTGGGCCCGGGGACCACACTGCAGACTGGGCCCGGGGACCACACTGCAGACTGTGCCCTGGGACCACACTGTAGACTGGGCCTGGCAACCACACTGTAGACTGCGCCTGGGGACCACACTGCAGACTGGGCCCTGGAACCACACTGCAGACTGGGCCTGGGGACCACACTGCAGACTGGTCCCAGAGTCTACACTGCAGACAGGGCCTGGGGACCACACTGCAGAATGGGCCCCTTGACCACACTGTAGATTGGGCCCTGGGACCACACTGCAGAATGGGTTCGGGGACCTCTCTGCCATCAGGGCCCAGGGACCACGCTGTAGACTGGGCCTGTTGACCACACTGCAGACTGGGCCCAGGGTCTAAACTGCAGACTGGGCCTGGGGACCACACTGCAGACTGGGCCCAAAGAACAAAATGCAGACTGAGCCTGGGGACCACACTGCAGACTGGGGCTGGGGACCACACTGCAGACTGGGCCCTGGGACCACACTGCAGACTGGGCCAGGGGACCACACTGCAGACTGGCCTGGGGACCACACTGCAGACTGGGCCTGGGGACCACACTGCAGTCTGGGCCCAGAGTCTACACTGCAGACAGCGCCTGGGGACGACACTGCAGACTGGGCAATGGTGCCACACGGTAGACTGGGCCTGTTGACCACACTGCAGACTGGGCCCAGCGTCTGCACTGCAGACAGGGCCTGGGGACGGAACTGCAGACTTGGCCCTGGGACCACACTGTAGACTGGGCCTGGAGACCACACTGCAGAGTGGGCCCTGGGACCACAGTGCAGACTGGGCCCTGGGACGACACTGCAGACTGCGCCCGGGGACCACACTGCAGACTGGGACCTGGGACCACACTGTAGAATGGGCCTGGGGACCACACTGTAGACTGGGCCTGGGGACCACACTGCAGACTGGGCCTGGGGACCATTCTGCAGACTAGCCCCAGGGACCACACTGCCGACTAGCCCCAGGGACAACACTGCAGACTAGCCCCAGGGACAACACTGCAGACTTACCCCAGGGACCACACTGCATACTAGCCCCAGGGACCACACTGCAGACTGGGCCTGGGGACCACACTGCAGACTGGGCCCGGGGACCACACTGCAGACTGGGCCCGGGGACCACACTGCAGACTGTGCCCTGGGACCACACTGTAGACTGGACCTGGGAACCACACTGTAGACTGGGCCTGGGGACCACACTGCAGACTGGGCCCTGGAACCACACTGCAGACTGGGCCTGGGGACCACACTGCAGACTGGTCCCAGAGTCTACACTGCAGACAGGGCCTGGGGACGACACTGCAGACTGGGCCCCTTGACCACACTGTAGATTGGGCCCTGGGACCACACTGCAGAATGGGTTCGGGGACCTCTCTGCCATCAGGGCCCAGGGAACACGCTGTAGACTGGGCCTGTTGACCACACTGCAGACTGGGCCCAGGGTCTAAACTGCAGACTGGGCATGGGGACCACACTGCAGACTGGGCCCAAAGAACAAAATGCAGACTGAGCCTGGGGACCACACTGCAGGCTGGGGCTGGGGACCACACTGCAGACTGGGCCCTGGGACCACACTGCAGACTGGGCCAGGGGACCACACTGCAGACTGGGCCTGGGGACCACACTGCAGACTGGGCCTGGGGACCACACTGCAGTCTGGGCCCAGAGTCTACACTGCAGACAGCGCCTGGGGACGACACTGCAGACTGGGCAATGGTGCCACACGGTAGACTGGGCCTGTTGACCACACTGCAGACTGGGCCCAGCGTCTGAACTGCAGACAGGGCCTGGGGACGGAACTGCAGACTTGGCCCTGGAACCACACTGTAGACTGGGCCTGGAGACCACACTGCAGAGTGGGCCCTGGGACCACAGTGCAGACTGGGCCCTGGGACGACACTGCAGACTGGGCCCGGGGGCCACACTGCAGACTGGGACCTGGGACCACACTGCAAACTGGGCCTGGGAACCACAGTGCAGACTCGGACTGGGGACAACACTGCAGACTGGGCTTTGGGAAGACACTGCAGACTGGGCCTGGGGACCACACTGCAGACTGGGCCCTGGGTCTACACTACAGACAGGGCCTGGGGACGACACTGCAGACTGTGACCTAGGACCACACTGTAGACTGGGCCTGTTGGCAACACTGCAGACTGGGCCCAGTGTCTTAACTGCAGACTGGGCCTAGGGACCACACTGCAGACTGGGCCTGGGGACCACACTGCAGACTGGGCCCAGGGTCTACACCGCAGACAGGGCCTGGGGACGACACTGCAGACTGGGCCCTGGGACCACTCTGTAGACTGGGCCTGGAGACCACACTGCAGAGTGGGCCCTGGGACCACAGTGCAGACTGGGCCCTGGGACGACACTGCAGACTGGGCCCGGGGACCACACTGCAGACTGGGCCCTGGGACGACACTGCAGACTGGGCCCGGGGACCACACTGGAGACTGTGCCCTGGGACCACACAGCAGACAGGGCCTGGGGACGACACTGCAGACTGGGCCCTGGGACCACACTGTAGACTGGGCCTGGGAACCACACTGTAGACTGGGCCTGGGGACCACACTGCAGACTGGGCCCTGGTACCACACTGCAGACTGGGCCGGGGGACCACACTGCAGACTGGTCCCAGAGTCTACACTGCAGACAGGGCCTGGGGACCACACTGCAGACTGGGCCCTGGGACCACACTACAGACTGGGCCCAGAGTCTACGCTGCAGACAGGGCCTGGGAACGACACTGCAGACTGGGCCTGGGGACCACACTGCAGACTGGGTCTGGGGACCACACTGCAGACTGGGCCCAGAGTCTACACTGCAGACTGGGCCTGGGGACGACACTGCAGACTGGGCCCCGGGTCTGCACTGCAGACAGGGCCTGGGGACGGAACTGCAGACTTGGCCCTGGGACCACACTGTAGACTGGGCCTGGGGACCACACTGCAGACTGGGCCTGGGAAATTAACTTAGAAACCTCAAGATCATTATTTTCAACATTGACTTACATCATTTGATACACATTGACCAAATCCAAGCACAGGACATCTGCAGACTAGGCCAGGGGACCACAATTCAAACTGGGCCCTGGGTCCACACTGCAGACTGGGCCGGGGGTCCACACTGCAGACTGGGCCCTGTGACCACACTGCAGACTTGGCCTGGGGACCACACTGCAGACTGGGCCTGGGGACCACACTGCAGACTGGGCATTGGGACCACACTGCAGACTGTACATGGGGACCACACTGTAGAATGGGCCTGGGGACCACACTGCAGACCGGGCCCTGGGAGCACACTGCAGACTGGGCCTGGGGACCATTCTGCAGACTAGCCCCAGGGACCACACTGCCGACTAGCCCCAGGGACAACACTGCAGACTAGCCCCAGGGACAACACTGCAGACTTACCCCAGGGACCACACTGCATACTAGCCCCAGGGACAACACTGCAGACTGGGCCCTGGGACCACACTGTAGACTGGGCCTGGGGACCACAATGCAGACTGGGCCCAGGGACCACACTGCAGACTGGGCCCAGGGACCGCACTGTAGAATGGGCCCTGGGAACAAACTTCAAACTCGGCCGGGGTCCACACTGCAAACTGGGCTCAGGGACCACAATTCAAACTGGTCCCGGAGACTACACCACAGATGGAACCCAACTACCACACTGCAGACTAGACCCGGGGGCAACACTGCCACCTGGGCCCCGGAACAAAATGCAGACCTGGCCTGGGGACCACACCGAGACTGAGCCTGGGGACCAAACTGCAGAATGGGCCAGGGGACCACACTGCAGACTGGTACAGGCACCATCATGCAGACTTGGCCCGGGGACCACAAAGCAGAGTGGGCCCGATTACCACAATGCAGACTGGGTTCGGGACCTCTCTGCCATCAGGGCCAGGGACCACACTGTAGACTGGGCCCAGGGACCACACTGCAGATTGGGACCTGGGACCACACTGTAGACTGGGCCCAGGGACCACGCTGCAGATTGGGACCTGGGACCACACTGTAGACTGGGCCCAGGGACCACACTGCAGACTGGGCCCTGGGACCACACTGCTGACTGGGTTCGGGGACCTCTCTGCCATCAGGGCCCAGGGACCACACTGCAGACTGGGCCTGGGAACCACACTGCAGACTGGGCCAGGGGGCCGCTCTGCAGACTGGGCCCTGGGAAGACACTGCAGACTGGGCCTGGGGACCACACTGCAGACTGGGCACAGGGTCTACACTGCGGACAGTGCCTGGGGACGACACTGCAGACGTGGACCTGGGACCACACTGCAGACTGGGCCTGGTGGCCACACTGCAGACTGGGCCCAGGGTCTGCACTGCAGACAGGGCCTGGGGACGACACTGCAGTCTGGGCCCTGGGACCACACTGTAGACTGGGCCTGGGTACCACACTGCAGACTGGGCCTGGGAGCCGCATTGCGGACTGGGCCTGGGGACCACACTGCAGACTGGGCATGGGGACCAGAATGCAAACTGGGCCCTGGGACCACACTGCAGACTGGGCCTGGGGACCACACTGCAGACTGGGCATGGGGACCACAATGCAAACTGGGCCCTGGGACCACACTGCAGACTGGGCCTGGGGACCACACTGCAGACTGGGCCCTGGGACCACACTGCAGACAGGGCCTGGGGAACACACTGCAGACTGGGCCTGGGAACCACACTGCAGACTGGGCCTGGGGACCACATTGCAGACGGGGCCCAGAGACCACACTGCAGATTGAGCCCTGGGACCACACTGCAGACTGGGCCCTGGGACCACACTGCAGACTGGGCCTGGGGACCACACTGCAGACTGGGCCCAAGGACCACACTGCAGACTGGGCATGGTGACCACACGGCAGACTGGGCCCAAGGACCACACTGTAGACTGGGCATGGGGACCACACTGTAGAATGGGCCTGGGGACTACACTGCAGACTGGGCCTGGGGACCACACTGCTGACTGGGCCTGGGGACCATTCTGCAGACTAGCCCCAGGGAGCACACTGCCGACTAGCCCCAGGGACCACACTGCAGACTGGGCCCAAGGACCACACTGCAGACTGGGCATGGTGACCACACGGCAGACTGGGCCCAAGGACCACACTGTAGACTGGGCATGGGGACCACACTGTAGAATGGGCCTGGGGACTACACTGCAGACTGGGCCTGGGGACCACACTGCTGACTGGGCCTGGGGACCATTCTGCAGACTAGCCCCAGGGAGCACACTGCCGACTAGCCCCAGGGACAACACTGCAGACTAGCCCCAGGGACAACACTGCAGACTTACCCCAGGGACCACACTGCATACTAGCCCCAGGGACCACACTGCAGACTGGGCCTGGGGACCACACTGTAGACTGGGCCTGGGGACCAAAATGCAGACTGGGCCCGGGGACCACACTGCAGACTGGGCCCAAGGAACGGACTGTAGAATGGGCCCTGGGAACAAACTTCAAACTCGGCCGGGGTCCACACTGCAAACTAGGTTCAGGGACCACAATTCAAACTGGTCCCGGAGACTACACCACAGATGGAACCCAGCTAACACACTGCAGACTAGACCCGGGGGCAACACTGCCACCTGGGCCCCGGAACAAAATGCAGACCTGGCCTGGGGACCGCACTGCAGACTGGGCACAGGGTCTACACTGCAGACAGGGCCTGGGGACGACACTGCAGACTGGGGCCTGGGACCACACTGTATACTAAGCATGGGGACCACACTGCAGACTGGGCCTGGGGACTACACTGCAGACTGGGACTGTGAACCACACTGCAGACTGGGCCTGGGGACCACACTGCAAACTGGGCCCTGGGTCCACACTGCACACTGAGCCTGGGGACCACACTGCAGACTGGTACCAGGGACCACACTGCAGACTGTGCCTGTGGACCACACTGCAGACGGGGCCTGGGGATCACACTGCAGACTGGGTCTCGGAACCACACTGCAGATGGGCCAGGGGATCACACTGCAGACTGGGCCCTGGGATGACACTGCAGACAGGGCCTGGGGACCACAGTGCAGATGTGGCCCTGAGACCTCTTTGCAGACTGGGACTTGGGAAAACACTGCAGACTGGGCCTGGGGACCACACTGCACACAGGGCCTGGGGACCACACTGCAGACTAGGCCCTGGGGACCACACTGCAGACAGGACCTGGGGACCACACTGCAGACTGGGCCCTGGCACCGCACTGCAGACTGGGCCCTGGGACCGCACTGCAGACTGTGTTCGGGGATCTCTCTGCCATCAGGGCTCAGGGACCACACTGCAGAATGGGCCTGGGAACCAATCTGCAGACTGGGCCTGGGGACCACACTGCAGACTGGGCCCTGGGACGACACTGCAGACCGGGCCTGGGACCACACTGCAGACAAGGCCTGGGGACGACACTGCAGACTCGGCCCTGGGACCACACTGCAGACTGGGCCCTGGGACGACACTGCAGACTGGGCCTGGGGACCACACTGCAGACAGGGCCTGGGGACCACACTGTAGAGTGGGCCCTGGTACCACACAGCAGACAGGGCCTGGGGACGACACTGCAGTCTGGGCCCTGGGACCACACTATAGACTGGGCCTGGGAATCACACTGCAGACTGGGCCTGGGACCACACTGCAGACTGGGCCTGGGGACCACACTGCAGACTGGGCCCAGGGTCTACACTGCAGACAGGGCCTGGGGACGACACTGCAGACTGGGCCCTGGGACCACACTGCAGACTGGGCCTGGGGACCACACTGCAGACTGGGCCCAGAGTCAACACTGCAGACAGGGCCTGGGGACGACACTGCAGACTGGGTTCCTTGACCACACTGTAGATTGCGCCCTGGGACCACACTGCAGAATGGGTTCGGGGTCCTCTCTGCCATCAGGGCCCAGGGACCACGCTGTAGACTGGGCCTGTTGACCGCACTGCAGACTGGGCCCAGGGTCTAAATTGCAGACTGGGCCTGGGGACCACACTGCAGACTGGGCCCAGGGACTACAATGCAGACAGGGCCTGGGGACGACTCTGCAGACTGGGACCTGGGACCACACTGCAGACTGGGCCTGGGAACCACACTGCAGACTGGGCCTGGGAACCACACTGCAGAATGGGCCCTGGGAAGACACTGCAGACTGGGTTCGGGGACCTCCCTGCCATCAGGGCCCAGGGACCACACTGTAGACTGGGACCTGGGAGCACACCGCAGAGTGGGCCCTGGGACCACACTGTAGACTGGGCCTGGGGACCACACTACAGACTGGGCCTGGGGACCACACTGCAGACTGGGCCTGAGGACCACACTGCAGACTGGGCCTGGGAACCACACTGCAGACTGGGCCTGAGGACCACACTGCAGACTGGGCCTGGGAACCACACTGCAGACTGGGCCAGGGGACTAAAGTGCAGAGTGGGCCCTGGGAAGACACTGCAGACTAGGCCTGGGGTCCACACTGCAGACTGGGCCCAAGGTCTACACTGCAGACAGGGCCTGGGCACGACAATGCAGACTGGGAGCTTGGACCACACTGCAGACTGGGCCTGAGGACCACACTGCAGACTGGGCCCAGAGTCTACACTGCAGACAGGGCCTGGGGACGACACTGCACACTGGGACCTGGGACCACACTGTAGACTGGGCCTGTTGACCACACTGCAGATTGGGCCTGGGAACCACACTGCAGACTGGGCCCAGAGTCAACACTGCAGACAGGGCCTGGGGACGACACTGCAGACTGTGTTCCTTGACCACACTGTAGATTGGGCCCTGGGACCACACTGCAGAATGGGTTCGGGGTCCTCTCTGCCATCAGGGCCCAGGGACCACGCTGTAGACTGGGCCTGTTGACCGCACTGCAGACTGGGCCCAGGGTCTAAATTGCAGACTGGGCCTGGGGACCACACTGCAGACTGGGCCCAGGGACTACAATGCAGAAGGGCCTGGGGACGACTCTGCAGACTGGGACCTGGGACCACACTGCAGACTGGGCCTGGGAACCACACTGCAGACTGGGCCTGGGAACCACACTGCAGAATGGGCCCTGGGAAGACACTGCAGACTGGGTTCGGGGACCTCCCTGCCATCAGGGCCCAGGGACCACACTGTAGACTGGGACCTGGGACCACACCGCAGAGTGGGCCCTGGGACCACACTGTAGACTGGGCCTGGGGACCACACTACAGACTGGGCCTGGGGACCACACTGCAGACTGGGCCTGAGGACCACACTGCAGACTGGGCCTGGGAACCACACTGCAGACTGGGCCTGAGGACCACACTGCAGACTGGGCCTGGGAACCACACTGCAGACTGGGCCAGGGGACCAAAGTGCAGACTGGGCCCTGGGAAGACACTGCAGACTAGGCCTGGGGTCCACACTGCAGACTGGGCCCAGGGTCTACACTGCAGACAGGGCCTGGGCACGACAATGCAGACTGGGAGCTTGGACCACACTGCAGACTGGGCCTGAGGACCACACTGCAGACTGGGCCCAGAGTCTACACTGCAGACAGGGCCTGGGGACGACACTGCACACTGGGACCTGGGACCACACTGTAGACTGGGCCTGTTGACCACACTGCAGATTGGGCCTGGGAACCACACTGCAGACTGGGCCTGGGGACCACACTGCAGACGGGGCCTGGGGACCACACTGCAGACTGGGCCTGGGGAACACATTGCACTCTGGGCCCAGGGTCCAAACTGCAGAATAGACCTGGGGACCACACTGCAGACTGGGCCCAGAGTCTAAACTGCAGACTGGGCCTGGGGACCACACTGCAGACTGGGCCAGGGGACTAAAGTGCAGAGTGGGCCCTGGGAAGACACTGCAGACTCGGCCTGGGGTCCACACTGCAGACTGGGCCCAAGGTCTACACTGCAGACAGGGCCTGGGCACGACAATGCAGACTGGGAGCTTGGACCACACTGCAGACTGGGCCTGAGGACCACACTGCAGACTGGGCCCAGAGTCTACACTGCAGACAGGGCCTGGGGACGACACTGCACACTGGGACCTGGGACCACACTGTAGACTGGGCCTGTTGACCACACTGCAGATTGGGCCTGGGAACCACACTGCAGACTGGGCCCAGAGTCAACACTGCAGACAGGGCCTGGGGACGACACTGCAGACTGTGTTCCTTGACCACACTGTAGATTGGGCCCTGGGACCACACTGCAGAATGGGTTCGGGGTCCTCTCTGCCATCAGGGCCCAGGGACCACGCTGTAGACTGGGCCTGTTGACCGCACTGCAGACTGGGCCCAGGGTCTAAATTGCAGACTGGGCCTGGGGACCACACTGCAGACTGGGCCCAGGGACTACAATGCAGAAGGGCCTGGGGACGACTCTGCAGACTGGGACCTGGGACCACACTGCAGACTGGGCCTGGGAACCACACTGCAGACTGGGCCTGGGAACCACACTGCAGAATGGGCCCTGGGAAGACACTGCAGACTGGGTTCGGGGACCTCCCTGCCATCAGGGCCCAGGGACCACACTGTAGACTGGGACCTGGGACCACACCGCAGAGTGGGCCCTGGGACCACACTGTAGACTGGGCCTGGGGACCACACTGCAGAATGGCCCTGTGGACCACACTGCAGACTGGGCCTGAGGACCACACTGCAGACTGGGCCTGTGGACCACACTGCAGACTGGGCCTGAGGACCACACTGCAGACTGGGCCTGGGAACCACACTGCAGACTGGGCCAGGGGACCACACTGCAGACTGGGCCCGGGGAAGACACTGCAGACTAGGCCTGGGGTCCACACTGCAGACTGGGCCCAGGGTCTACACTGCAGACAGGGCCTGGGCACGACAATGCAGACTGGGAGCTTGGACCACACTGCAGACTGGGCCTGAGGACCACACTGCAGACTGGGCCCAGAGTCTACACTGCAGACAGGGCCTGGGGACGACACTGCACACTGGGACCTGGGACCACACTGTAGACTGGGCCTGTTGACCACACTGCAGATTGGGCCTGGGAACCACACTGCAGACTGGGCCTGGGGACCACACTGCAGACGGGGCCTGGGGACCACACTGCAGACTGGGCCTGGGGAACACACTGCACTCTGGGCCCAGGGTCCAAACTGCAGAATAGACCTGGGGACCACACTGCCGACTGGGCCCAGGGTCTAAACTGCAGACTGGGCCTGGGGACCACACTGCAGACTGGGCCCAGGGTCTAAACTGCAAACTGGGCCTGGGGACCACACTGCAGACTGGGCCCAGGGCCTAAACTGCAGACTGGGCCTGGGGACGACACTGCAGACTGGGACCTGGGACCACACTGCAGACAGGGCCTGGGGACGACACTGCAGACTGGGCCCTGGGACCACACTGTAGACAGGGCCTGCGGACCACACTGCATTCTGGGACCTGGGACCACACTGCAGAGTGGGCCCAGGGAGCACACTGCAGACTGGGCCAGGGGACCACACTGCAGACTGGGCCTGGGGACCACACTGCAGACTGGGCCTGGGAACCACACTGCAGACTGGGCCCAGGGTCTACACTGCAGACAGGGCCTGGGGACGACACTGCAGACTGGGCCCAGGGTCTAAACTGCAGACTGGGCCTGGGGACCACACTGCAGACTGGGCCTGGGGACCACACTGCAGACTGGGCCCAGGGTCTACTCTGCAGACAGGGCCTGGGGACGACACTGCAGACTGGGCATGGGGACCACGCTGCAGACTGGGCCTGGGGACAACACTGCAGAATGAGCCTGGGGACCACACTGCAGACTGGGCCTGGGGACCACACTGCAGACTGGGCCCAGGGTCTACACTGCAGACAGGGCCTGGGGACGACACTGCAGACTGGGCCCTGGGACCACACTGCAGACTGGGCCTGGGGACCACACTGCAGACTGGGCCCAGAGTCAACACTGCAGACAGGGCCTGGGGACGACACTGCAGACTGGGTTCCTTGACCACACTGTAGATTGCGCCCTGGGACCACACTGCAGAATGGGTTCGGGGTCCTCTCTGCCATCAGGGCCCAGGGACCACGCTGTAGACTGGGCCTGTTGACCGCACTGCAGACTGGGCCCAGGGTCTAAATTGCAGACTGGGCCTGGGGACCACACTGCAGACTGGGCCCAGGGACTACAATGCAGACAGGGCCTGGGGACGACTCTGCAGACTGGGACCTGGGACCACACTGCAGACTGGGCCTGGGAACCACACTGCAGACTGGGCCTGGGAACCACACTGCAGAATGGGCCCTGGGAAGACACTGCAGACTGGGTTCGGGGACCTCCCTGCCATCAGGGCCCAGGGACCACACTGTAGACTGGGACCTGGGAGCACACCGCAGAGTGGGCCCTGGGACCACACTGTAGACTGGGCCTGGGGACCACACTACAGACTGGGCCTGGGGACCACACTGCAGACTGGGCCTGAGGACCACACTGCAGACTGGGCCTGGGAACCACACTGCAGACTGGGCCTGAGGACCACACTGCAGACTGGGCCTGGGAACCACACTGCAGACTGGGCCAGGGGACTAAAGTGCAGAGTGGGCCCTGGGAAGACACTGCAGACTAGGCCTGGGGTCCACACTGCAGACTGGGCCCAAGGTCTACACTGCAGACAGGGCCTGGGCACGACAATGCAGACTGGGAGCTTGGACCACACTGCAGACTGGGCCTGAGGACCACACTGCAGACTGGGCCCAGAGTCTACACTGCAGACAGGGCCTGGGGACGACACTGCACACTGGGACCTGGGACCACACTGTAGACTGGGCCTGTTGACCACACTGCAGATTGGGCCTGGGAACCACACTGCAGACTGGGCCCAGAGTCAACACTGCAGACAGGGCCTGGGGACGACACTGCAGACTGTGTTCCTTGACCACACTGTAGATTGGGCCCTGGGACCACACTGCAGAATGGGTTCAGGGTCCTCTCTGCCATCAGGGCCCAGGGACCACGCTGTAGACTGGGCCTGTTGACCGCACTGCAGACTGGGCCCAGGGTCTAAATTGCAGACTGGGCCTGGGGACCACACTGCAGACTGGGCCCAGGGACTACAATGCAGAAGGGCCTGGGGACGACTCTGCAGACTGGGACCTGGGACCACACTGCAGACTGGGCCTGGGAACCACACTGCAGACTGGGCCTGGGAACCACACTGCAGAATGGGCCCTGGGAAGACACTGCAGACTGGGTTCGGGGACCTCCCTGCCATCAGGGCCCAGGGACCACACTGTAGACTGGGACCTGGGACCACACCGCAGAGTGGGCCCTGGGACCACACTGTAGACTGGGCCTGGGGACCACACTACAGACTGGGCCTGGGGACCACACTGCAGACTGGGCCTGAGGACCACACTGCAGACTGGGCCTGGGTACCACACTGCAGACTGGGCCTGAGGACCACACTGCAGACTGGGCCTGGGAACCACACTGCAGACTGGGCCAGGGGACCAAAGTGCAGACTGGGCCCTGGGAAGACACTGCAGACTAGGCCTGGGGTCCACACTGCAGACTGGGCCCAGGGTCTACACTGCAGACAGGGCCTGGGCACGACAATGCAGACTGGGAGCTTGGACCACACTGCAGACTGGGCCTGAGGACCACACTGCAGACTGGGCCCAGAGTCTACACTGCAGACAGGGCCTGGGGACGACACTGCACACTGGGACCTGGGACCACACTGTAGACTGGGCCTGTTGACCACACTGCAGATTGGGCCTGGGAACCACACTGCAGACTGGGCCTGGGGACCACACTGCAGACGGGGCCTGGGGACCACACTGCAGACTGGGCCTGGGGAACACACTGCACTCTGGGCCCAGGGTCCAAACTGCAGAATAGACCTGGGGACCACACTGCAGACTGGGCCCAGGGTCTAAACTGCAGACTGGGCCTGGGGACCACACTGCAGACTGGGCCCAGGGTCTAAACTGCAAACTGGGCCTGGGGACCACACTGCAGACTGGGCCCAGGGCCTAAACTGCAGACTGGGCCTGGGGACGACACTGCAGACTGGGACCTGGGACCACACTGCAGACAGGGCCTGGGGACGACACTGCAGACTGGGCCCTGGGACCACTCTGTAGACAGGGCCTGCGGACCACACTGCATTCTGGGACCTGGGACCACACTGCAGAGTGGGCCCAGGGAGCACACTGCAGACTGGGCCAGGGGACCACACTGCAGACTGGGCCTGGGGACCACACTGCAGACTGGGCCTGGGAACCACACTGCAGACTGGGCCCAGGTTCTACACTGCAGACAGGGCCTGGGGACGACACTGCAGACTGGGCCCAGGGTCTAAACTGCAGACTGGGCCTGGGGACCACACTGCAGACTGGGCCTGGGGACCACACTGCAGACTGGGCCCAGGGTCTACTCTGCAGACAGGGCCTGGGGACGACACTGCAGACTGGGCATGGGGACCACGCTGCAGACTGGGCCTGGGGACAACACTGCAGAATGAGCCTGGGGACCACACTGCAGACTGGGCCTGGGGACCACACTGTAGACTGGGCCTGGGGACCACACTGCATAGTGGGCCCTGGGACCACACTGCAGACTGGGCCTGGGGACCACACTGCAGACTGGTCCCAGAGTCTACACTGCAGACAGGGCCTGGGGACCACACTGCAGACTGGGTTCCTTGACCACACTGTAGATTGGGCCCTGCGACCACACTGCAGAATGGGTTCGGGGTCCTCTCTGCCATCAGGGCCCAGGGACCACGCTGTAGACTGGGCCTGTTGTCCGCACTGCAGACTGGGCCCAGGGTCTAAATTGCAGACTGGGCCTGGGTACCACACTGCAGACTGGGCCCAGGGACTACAATGCAGACTGGGCCTGGGGACGACTCTGCAGACTGGGAACTGGGACCACACTGCAGACTGGGCCTGGGAACCACACTGCAGACTGGGCCTGGGCACCACACTGCAGAATGGGCCCTGGGAAGACACTGCAGACTGGGTTCGGGGACCTCTCTGCCATCAGGGCCCAGGGACCACACTGTAGACTGGGACCTGGGACCACACTGCAGAGTGGGCCCTGGGACCACACTGTAGACTGGGCCTGGGGACCACACTACAGACTGGGCCTGGGGACCACACTGCAGACTGGGCCTGAGGACCACACTGCAGACTGGGCCTGGGAATCACACTGCAGACTGGGCCAGGGGACCACAGTGCAGACTGGGCCCTGGGAAGACACTGCAGACTAGGCCTGGGTTCCACACTGCCGACTGGGCCCAGGGTCTACACTGCAGACAGGGCCTGGGCACGACAATGCAGACTGGGAGCTTGGACCACACTGCAGACTGGGCCTGAGGACCACACTACAGACTGGGCCCAGAGTCTACACTGCAGACAGGGCCTGGGGACGACACTGCACACTGGGACCTGGGACCACACTGTAGACTGGGCCTGTTGACCACACTGCAGATTGGGCCTGGGAACCACACTGCAGACTGGGCCTGGGGACCACACTGCAGACGGGGCCTGGGGACCACACTGCAGACTGGGCCTGGGGAACACACTGCACTCTGGGCCCAGGGTCCAAACTGCAGAATAGACCTGGGGACCACACTGCAGACTGGGCCCAGGGTCTAAACAGCAGACTTGGCCTGGGGACCACACTGCAGACTGGGCCCAGGGCCTAAACTGCAGACTGGGCCTGGGGACGACACTGCAGACTGGGACCTGGGACCACACTGCAGACAGGGCCTGGGGACGACACTGCAGACTGGGCCCTGGGACCACACTGTAGACAGGGCCTGCGGTCCACACTGCATTCTGGGACCTGGGACCACACTGCAGAGTGGGCCCAGGGAACACACTGCAGACTGGGCCAGGGGACCGCACTGCAGACTGGGCCTGGGGACCACACTGCAGACTGGGCCTGGGAACCACACTGCAGACTGGGCCCAGGGACTACACTGCAGACAGGGCCTGGGGACGACACTGCAGACTGGGCCCAGGGTCTAAACTGCAGACTGGGCCTGGGGACCACACTGCAGACTGGGCCTGGGGACCACACTGCAGACTGGGCCCAGGGTCTACTCTGCAGACAGGGCCTGGGGTCGACACTGCAGACTGGGCATGGGGACCACGCTGCAGACTGGGCCTGGGGACAACACTGCAGACTGGGCCTGGGGACCACACTGCAGACTGGGCCTGGGGACCATACTGTAGACTGGGCCTGGGGACCACACTGCAGAGTGGGCCCTGGGACCACAGTGCAGACTGGGCCCTGGGACGACACTGCAGACTGGGCCTGGGGACCACACTGCAGACTGGGCCCTGGGACGACACTGCAGACTGGGCCCGGGGACCACACTGCAGACTGGGCCCTGGGACCACACTGTAGACTGGGCCCTGGAACCACACTGCAGACTGGGCCTGGGAACCACATTGCAGACTGGTCCCAGAGTCTACACTGCAGACAGGGCCTGGGGACGACACTGCAGACTGGGCCCCTTGACCACACTGTAGATTGGGCCCTGGGACCACACTGCAGAATGGGTTCGGGGACCTCTCTGCCATCAGGGCCCAGGGACCACGCTGTAGACTGGGCCTGTTGACCACACTGCAGACTGGGCCCAGGGTCTAAACTGCAGACTGGGCCTGGGGACCACACTGCAGACTGGGCCCAGGGTCTACAATGCAGACAGGGCCTGGGGACAACACTGCAGACTGGGACCTGGGACCACACTGCAGACTGGGACCTGGGACCACACTGCAGACTGGGCCTGGGAACCACAATGCAGACTGGGCCTGGGAACCACACTGCAGACTGGGCCCTGGGACCACACTTCAGACTGGGAGCTGGGACCACACTGCAGACTGGGCATGGGAACCACAATGCAGACTGGGCCTCGGAACCACACTGCAGACTGCGCCCTGGGACCACACTTCAGACTGGGCCAGGGGACCACACTGCAGACTGGGCACTGGGACCACACTGCAGACTGAGCCTGGGGACCAAACTGCAGACGGGGCCTGGGGACCACATTGCAGAGTGGGCCTGGAGACCACACTGCAAACTGGGCCCTTGGTCCACACTGCAGACTGGGCCTGGGGACCACACTGCAGACTGGGACCTGGGACCACACTGCAGATTGTGCCCTGGGACCACACCGCAGACGGGGCCTGGGTACCACACTGCAGACTTGGCCTGGTGACCACACTGCAGACTGGGCATGGGGACCACACTGCAGACTGGGCCCAGAGTCTACACTGCAGACAGGGCCTGGGAACCACACTGCAGAATGGGCCCTGGGAAGACTCTGCAGACTGGGTTCGGGTCCTCTCTGCCATCAGGGCCCTGGGACCATTTTGTAGTCTGGGACTGGGGACCACATTGCAGAGTGTGCCCTGGGACCACACCGCAGACGGGGCCTGGGTACCACACTACAGACTGGGCCCAGGGTCTACACTGCAGTCAGGGCCTGGGGACCACACTGCAGAATGGGCCTGGGGACCACACTGCAGACTGGGCCTGGGAACCACACTGCAGACTGGGCCTGAGGACCACACTGCAGACTGGGCCCAGGGTCTACACTGCAGTCAGGGCCTGGGGACCACACTGCAATCGGGGCCCTGGGACCACACTGCAGACGGGGCCTGGGGACCACACTGCAGACTGGGCCTGGGGACCACACTGTCGACTGGGCCTGTGGACCACACTGCAGACTGGGCCCTGCGACCACAATGCAGACTGGGCCCAGCGACCACACTGCAGACTGGGCCCAGGGACCGCACTGTAGAATGGGCCCTGGGAACAAACTTCAAACTCGGCCGGGGTCCAGACTGCAAACTGGGCTCTGGGACCACAATTCAAACTGGTCCCGGAGACTACACCACAGATGGGACCCAGCTACCACACTGTAGACTAGAACCGGGGGCAACACTGCCACCTGGGCCCCGGAACAAAATGGCCCGGGGACCACACCAAGACTGAGCCTGGGGACCAAACTGCAGAATGGGCCAGGGGACCACACTGCAGATTGGTACAGGCACCATCATGCAGACTTGGCCTGGGGACCACAAAGCAGAGTGGGCCCGATTACCACAATGCAGACTGGGTTCGGGGACCTCTCTGCCATCAGGGCCAGGGACCACACTGTAGACTGGGCCCAGGTACCACATTGCAGATTGGGCCATGGGACCACACTGCAGAATGGGTTCGGGGACCTCTCTGCCATCAGGGCCCAGGGACCACACTGTAGACTGGGCCCGGGGACCACACTGCAGACTGGGCCGGAGACCACACTGCAGACTGGGCCTGGGGACCACACAGCAGAGTGGGCCCGATTACCACAATGCAGACTGGGTTCGGGGACCTCTCTGCCATCAGGGCCCAGGGACCACACTGTAGACTGTGCCTGCGGGACCACACTGCAGACTGGGCCCAGAGAACACAATGCAGGATGTGCCCGGGGACCACACTGCAGCCTGGGCACGGCCACCACAATGCAGACTGGAACAGGCCACCTGACGGCTGTTTGGTCCTAGGGAATACATTGCAGACTGGGCCCGGAGACCACGCTGCAGACTGGGCCCGGAGACCATGCTGCAGATTGGGCCCAGAGACAACACTGCAGACTGGGCCCAGGGACCACACCGAGACTGAACCAGGGGAACACAATGCAGACAGGGCCTGGGGACCACACCGAAACTTAGCCAGGGGACCACAATGCAGAATGGGCCTGGGGACCACACTGCAGACTGGGTCGAGTGATCACATTGTAGAATCGAGCCAGGGAACACACTGCAGACTGGTACAGACACCATCATGCAGACTGGGCCATGGGACCACACTGCAGACTGGGCCATGGGACCACACTGCAGATTGGGCCCTGGGACCACAATGCAGACTGGGCCAGAGACCACACTGCAGACTGGGCCTGGGGACCACACTGCAGACTGGGCCCTGGGACCACAATGCAGACTGGGCCTGGGGACCACACTGCAGACTGGGCCTTGGGACCACACTGCAGACTGGGCCCTGGGACCACACTGCAGACTGGGCCTGGGGACCACACTGCAGACTGGGCCTTGGGACCACACTGCAGATTGGGCCCTGGGACCACACTGCAGACTGGGCCCTGGGACCGCACTGCAGACTGGGCCTGGGGACCACACTGCAGACTGGGCCCTGGGACCACACTGCAGACTGGGCCTGGGGACAACACTGCAAACTGGGCCCTGGGACCACAATGCAGACTGGGCCTGGGGACCACACTGCAGACTGGGCCTTGGGACCACACTGCAGACTGGGCCCTGGGACCACACTGCAGACTGGGCCTGGGGACCACACTGCAGACTGGGCCCAGAGTCTACACTGCAGACAGGGCCTGGGAACCACACTGCAGAATGGGCCCTGGGAAGACTCTGCAGACTGGGTTCGGGTCCTCTCTGCCATCAGGGCCCTGGGACCATTTTGTAGTCTGGGACTGGGGACCACATTGAAGAGTGTGCCCTGGGACCACACCGCAGACGGGGCCTGGGTACCACACTACAGACTGGGCCCAGGGTCTACACTGCAGTCAGGGCCTGGGGACCACACTGCAGAATGGGCCTGGGGACCACACTGCAGACTGGGCCTGGGAACCACACTGCAGACTGGGCCTGGGGACCACACTGCAGACTGGGCCCAGGGTCTACACTGCAGTCAGGGCCTGGGGACCACACTGCAATCGGGGCCCTGGGACCACACTGCAGACTGGGCCTGGGGACCACACTGCAGACTGGGCCTGGGGACCACACTGCAGACTGGGCCTGGGGACCACACTGCAGACTGGGCCCAGAGTCTACACTGCAGACCGGGCCTGGGGACGACACTGCAGACTGAGACTGGGGACCGCATTGCAGACTGGGCCCTGGGACCACAATGCAGACTGGGCCCTGGGACCACACTGCAGACTGAGACTGGGGTCCACACTGCAGACTGGGCCTGGGGACCACACTGGAGACTGTGCCCGGGGACCACACTGCAGACTGGGCATGGGGACCACACTGTCGACTGGGCCTGTGGACCACACTGCAGACTGGGCCCTGCGACCACAATGCAGACTGGGCCCAGCGACCACACTGCAGACTGGGCCCAGGGACCGCACTGTAGAATGGGCCCTGGGAACAAACTTCAAACTCGGCTGGGGTCCAGACTGCAAACTGGGCTCTGGGACCACAATTCAAACTGGTCCCGGAGACTACACCACAGATGGGACCCAGCTACCACACTGTAGACTAGAACCGGGGGCAACACTGCCACCTGGGCCCCGGAACAAAATGGCCCGGGGACCACACCAAGACTGAGCCTGGGGACCAAACTGCAGAATGGGCCAGGGGACCACACTGCAGATTGGTACAGGCACCATCATGCAGACTTGGCCTGGGGACCACAAAGCAGAGTGGGCCCGATTACCACAATGCAGACTGGGTTCGGGGACCTCTCTGCCATCAGGGCCAGGGACCACACTGTAGACTGGGCCCAGGTACCACATTGCAGATTGGGCCATGGGACCACACTGCAGAATGGGTTCGGGGACCTCTCTGCCATCAGGGCCCAGGGACCACACTGTAGACTGGGCCTGGGGACCACACTGCAGACTGGGCCCGGGGACCACACTGCAGACTGGGCCGGAGACCACACTGCAGACTGGGCCTGGGGACCACACAGCAGAGTGGGCCCGATTACCACAATGCAGACTGGGTTCGGGGACCTCTCTGCCATCAGGGCCCAGGGACCACACTGTAGACTGTGCCTGCGGGACCACACTGCAGACTGGGCCCAGAGAACACAATGCAGGATGTGCCCGGGGACCACACTGCAGCCTGGGCACGGCCACCACAATGCAGACTGGAACAGGCCACCTGACGGCTGTTTGGTCCTAGGGAATACATTGCAGACTGGGCCCGGAGACCACGCTGCAGACTGGGCCCGGAGACCATGCTGCAGATTGGGCCCAGAGACAACACTGCAGACTGGGCCCAGGGACCACACCGAGACTGAACCAGGGGAACACAATGCAGACAGGGCCTGGGGACCACACCGAAACTTAGCCAGGGGACCACAATGCAGAATGGGCCTGGGGACCACACTGCAGACTGGGTCGAGTGATCACATTGTAGAATCGAGCCAGGGAACACACTGCAGACTGGTACAGACACCATCATGCAGACTGGGCCATGGGACCACACTGCAGACTGGGCCATGGGACCACACTGCAGATTGGGCCCTGGGACCACAATGCAGACTGGGCCAGAGACCACACTGCAGACTGGGCCTGGGGACCACACTGCAGACTGGGCCCTGGGACCACAATGCAGACTGGGCCTGGGGACCACACTGCAGACTGGGCCTTGGGACCACACTGCAGACTGGGCCCTGGGACCACACTGCAGACTGGGCCTGGGGACCACACTGCAGACTGGGCCTTGGGACCACACTGCAGATTGGGCCCTGGGACCACACTGCAGACTGGGCCCTGGGACCGCACTGCAGACTGGGCCTGGGGACCACACTGCAGACTGGGCCCTGGGACCACACTGCAGACTGGGCCTGGGGACAACACTGCAAACTGGGCCCTGGGACCACAATGCAGACTGGGCCTGGGGACCACACTGCAGACTGGGCCTTGGGACCACACTGCAGACTGGGCCCTGGGACCACACTGCAGACTGGGCCTGGGGACCACACTGCAGACTGGGCCCAGAGTCTACACTGCAGACAGGGCCTGGGAACCACACTGCAGAATGGGCCCTGGGAAGACTCTGCAGACTGGGTTCGGGTCCTCTCTGCCATCAGGGCCCTGGGACCATTTTGTAGTCTGGGACTGGGGACCACATTGAAGAGTGTGCCCTGGGACCACACCGCAGACGGGGCCTGGGTACCACACTACAGACTGGGCCCAGGGTCTACACTGCAGTCAGGGCCTGGGGACCACACTGCAGAATGGGCCTGGGGACCACACTGCAGACTGGGCCTGGGAACCACACTGCAGACTGGGCCTGGGGACCACACTGCAGACTGGGCCCAGGGTCTACACTGCAGTCAGGGCCTGGGGACCACACTGCAATCGGGGCCCTGGGACCACACTGCAGACTGGGCCTGGGGACCACACTGCAGACTGGGCCTGGGGACCACACTGCAGACTGGGCCTGGGGACCACACTGCAGACTGGGCCTGGGGACCACACTGCAGACTGGGCCCAGAGTCTACACTGCAGACCGGGCCTGGGGACGACACTGCAGACTGAGACTGGGGACCGCATTGCAGACTGGGCCCTGGGACCACAATGCAGACTGGGCCCTGGGACCACACTGCAGACTGAGACTGGGGTCCACACTGCAGACTGGGCCTGGGGACCACACTGGAGACTGTGCCCGGGGACCACACTGCAGACTGGGCATGGGGACCACACTGTCGACTGGGCCTGTGGACCACACTGCAGACTGGGCCCTGCGACCACAATGCAGACTGGGCCCAGCGACCACACTGCAGACTGGGCCCAGGGACCGCACTGTAGAATGGGCCCTGGGAACAAACTTCAAACTCGGCCGGGGTCCAGACTGCAAACTGGGCTCTGGGACCACAATTCAAACTGGTCCCGGAGACTACACCACAGATGGGACCCAGCTACCACACTGTAGACTAGAACCGGGGGCAACACTGCCACCTGGGCCCCGGAACAAAATGGCCCGGGGACCACACCAAGACTGAGCCTGGGGACCAAACTGCAGAATGGGCCAGGGGACCACACTGCAGATTGGTACAGGCACCATCATGCAGACTTGGCCTGGGGACCACAAAGCAGAGTGGGCCCGATTACCACAATGCAGACTGGGTTCGGGGACCTCTCTGCCATCAGGGCCAGGGACCACACTGTAGACTGGGCCCAGGTACCACATTGCAGATTGGGCCATGGGACCACACTGCAGAATGGGTTCGGGGACCTCTCTGCCATCAGGGCCCAGGGACCACACTGTAGACTGGGCCTGGGGACCACACTGCAGACTGGGCCCGGGGACCACACTGCAGACTGGGCCGGAGACCACACTGCAGACTGGGCCTGGGGACCACACAGCAGAGTGGGCCCGATTACCACAATGCAGACTGGGTTCGGGGACCTCTCTGCCATCAGGGCCCAGGGACCACACTGTAGACTGTGCCTGCGGGACCACACTGCAGACTGGGCCCAGAGAACACAATGCAGGATGTGCCCGGGGACCACACTGCAGCCTGGGCACGGCCACCACAATGCAGACTGGAACAGGCCACCTGACGGCTGTTTGGTCCTAGGGAATACATTGCAGACTGGGCCCGGAGACCACGCTGCAGACTGGGCCCGGAGACCATGCTGCAGATTGGGCCCAGAGACAACACTGCAGACTGGGCCCAGGGACCACACCGAGACTGAACCAGGGGAACACAATGCAGACAGGGCCTGGGGACCACACCGAAACTGAGCCAGGGGACCACAATGCAGAATGGGCCTGGGGACCACACTGCAGACTGGGTCGAGTGATCACATTGTAGAATCGAGCCAGGGAACACACTGCAGACTGGTACAGACACCATCATGCAGACTGGGCCATGGGACCACACTGCAGACTGGGCCATGGGACCACACTGCAGATTGGGCCCTGGGACCACAATGCAGACTGGGCCAGAGACCACACTGCAGACTGGGCCTGGGGACCACACTGCAGACTGGGCCCTGGGACCACAATGCAGACTGGGCCTGGGGACCACACTGCAGACTGGGCCTTGGGACCACACTGCAGACTGGGCCCTGGGACCACACTGCAGACTGGGCCTGGGGACCACACTGCAGACTGGGCCTTGGGACCACACTGCAGATTGGGCCCTGGGACCACACTGCAGACTGGGCCCTGGGACCGCACTGCAGACTGGGCCTGGGGACCACACTGCAGACTGGGCCCTGGGACCACACTGCAGACTGGGCCTGGGGACAACACTGCAAACTGGGCCCTGGGACCACAATGCAGACTGGGCCTGGGGACCACACTGCAGACTGGGCCTTGGGACCACACTGCAGACTGGGCCCTGGGACCACACTGCAGACTGGGCCCGGGGACCACACTGCAGACTGGGCACGGTGGGAACACTGCAGATTGGGCCTGGGGACCACACTGCAGACTGGGCCAGGGGACCACACTGCAGACAGGGCCTAGGGACTACACTGCAGACTGGGACCTGGGACCACACTGCAGACTAGGTTCAGGGACCTCTCTGCCATCAGAGCCCAGGGACCACACTGTAGATTGGGCCTGCGGACCATACTGCAGACTGGTACTGGGGACCACACTGCAGACTGGACCCGGGGACCACATTGCAGACTGGACCTGGGGACCACACTGCAGATTGGGCTTGGGGACCACACTGCAGACTGGGCCTGGGGACCACACTGCAGATTGGGCTTGGGGACCACACTGCAGACTGGGCCCAGGGTCTACAATGCAGACAGGGCCTGGGGACAACACTGCAGACTGGGACCTGGGACCACACTGCAGACTGGGACCTGGGACCACACTGCAGACTGGGCCTGGGAACCACAATGCAGACTGGGCCTGGGAACCACACTGCAGACTGGGCCCTGGGACCACACTTCAGACTGGGAGCTGGGACCACACTGCAGACTGGGCATGGGAACCACAATGCAGACTGGGCCTCGGAACCACACTGCAGACTGCGCCCTGGGACCACACTTCAGACTGGGCCAGGGGACCACACTGCAGACTGGGCACTGGGACCACACTGCAGACTGAGCCTGGGGACCAAACTGCAGACGGGGCCTGGGGACCACACTGTAGTCTTGGCATGGGGACCACACTGCAGACTGGGCCTGGGAACCACATTGCAGAGTGGGCCTGGAGACCACACTGCAAACTGGGCCCTTGGTCCACACTGCTGACTGGGCCTGGGGACCACACTGCAGACTGGGACCTGGGACCACAATGCAGATTGTGCCCTGGGACCACACCGCAGACGGGGCCTGGGTACCACACTGCAGACTTGGCCTGGTGACCACACTGCAGACTGGGCATGGGGACCACACTGCAGACTGGGCCCAGAGTCTACACTGCAGACAGGGCCTGGGAACCACACTGCAGAATGGGCCCTGGGAAGACTCTGCAGACTGGGTTCGGGTCCTCTCTGCCATCAGGGCCCTGGGACCATTTTGTAGTCTGGGACTGGGGACCACATTGCAGAGTGTGCCCTGGGACCACACCGCAGACGGGGCCTGGGTACCACACTACAGACTGGGCCCAGGGTCTACACTGCAGTCAGGGCCTGGGGACCACACTGCAGAATGGGCCTGGGGACCACACTGCAGACTGGGCCTGGGAACCACACTGCAGACTGGGCCTGGGGACCACACTGCAGACTGGGCCCAGGGTCTACACTGCAGTCAGGGCCTGGGGACCACACTGCAATCGGGGCCCTGGGACCACACTGCAGACTGGGCCTGGGGACCACACTGCAGACTGGGCCTGGGGACCACACTGTCGACTGGGCCTGTGGACCACACTGCAGACTGGGCCCTGCGACCACAATGCAGACTGGGCCCAGCGACCACACTGCAGACTGGGCCCAGGGACCGCACTGTAGAATGGGCCCTGGGAACAAACTTCAAACTCGGCCGGGGTCCAGACTGCAAACTGGGCTCTGGGACCACAATTCAAACTGGTCCCGGAGACTACACCACAGATGGGACCCAGCTACCACACTGTAGACTAGAACCGGGGGCAACACTGCCACCTGGGCCCCGGAACAAAATGGCCCGGGGACCACACCAAGACTGAGCCTGGGGACCAAACTGCAGAATGGGCCAGGGGACCACACTGCAGATTGGTACAGGCACCATCATGCAGACTTGGCCTGGGGACCACAAAGCAGAGTGGGCCCGATTACCACAATGCAGACTGGGTTCGGGGACCTCTCTGCCATCAGGGCCAGGGACCACACTGTAGACTGGGCCCAGGTACCACATTGCAGATTGGGCCATGGGACCACACTGCAGAATGGGTTCGGGGACCTCTCTGCCATCAGGGCCCAGGGACCACACTGTAGACTGGGCCCGGGGACCACACTGCAGACTGGGCCGGAGACCACACTGCAGACTGGGCCTGGGGACCACACAGCAGAGTGGGCCCGATTACCACAATGCAGACTGGGTTCGGGGACCTCTCTGCCATCAGGGCCCAGGGACCACACTGTAGACTGTGCCTGCGGGACCACACTGCAGACTGGGCCCAGAGAACACAATGCAGGATGTGCCCGGGGACCACACTGCAGCCTGGGCACGGCCACCACAATGCAGACTGGAACAGGCCACCAGACGGCTGTTTGGTCCTAGGGAATACATTGCAGACTGGGCCCGGAGACCACGCTGCAGACTGGGCCCGGAGACCATGCTGCAGATTGGGCCCAGAGACAACACTGCAGACTGGGCCCAGGGACCACACCGAGACTGAACCAGGGGAACACAATGCAGACAGGGCCTGGGGACCACACCGAAACTTAGCCAGGGGACCACAATGCAGAATGGGCCTGGGGACCACACTGCAGACTGGGTCGAGGGATCACATTGTAGAATCGAGCCAGGGAACACACTGCAGACTGGTACAGACACCATCATGCAGACTGGGCCATGGGACCACACTGCAGACTGGGCCATGGGACCACACTGCAGATTGGGCCCTGGGACCACAATGCAGACTGGGCCAGAGACCACACTGCAGACTGGGCCTGGGGACCACACTGCAGACTGGGCCCTGGGACCACAATGCAGACTGGGCCTGGGGACCACACTGCAGACTGGGCCTTGGGACCACACTGCAGACTGGGCCCTGGGACCACACTGCAGACTGGGCCTGGGGACCACACTGCAGACTGGGCCCTGGGACCACACTGCAGATTGGGCCCTGGGACCACACTGCAGACTGGGCCCTGGGACCGCACTGCAGACTGGGCCAGGGGACCACACTGCAGACTGGGCCCTGGGACCACACTGCAGACTGGGCCTGGGGACAACACTGCAAACTGGGCCCTGGGACCACAATGCAGACTGGGCCTGGGGACCACACTGCAGACTGGGCCTTGGGACCACACTGCAGACTGGGCCCTGGGACCACACTGCAGACTGGGCCTGGGGACCACACTGCAGACTGGGCCCAGAGTCTACACTGCAGACAGGGCCTGGGAACCACACTGCAGAATGGGCCCTGGGAAGACTCTGCAGACTGGGTTCGGGTCCTCTCTGCCATCAGGGCCCTGGGACCATTTTGTAGTCTGGGACTGGGGACCACATTGAAGAGTGTGCCCTGGGACCACACCGCAGACGGGGCCTGGGTACCACACTACAGACTGGGCCCAGGGTCTACACTGCAGTCAGGGCCTGGGGACCACACTGCAGAATGGGCCTGGGGACCACACTGCAGACTGGGCCTGGGAACCACACTGCAGACTGGGCCTGGGGACCACACTGCAGACTGGGCCCAGGGTCAACACTGCAGTCAGGGCCTGGGGACCACACTGCAATCGGGGCCCTGGGACCACACTGCAGACTGGGCGTGGGGACCACACTGCAGACTGGGCCTGGGGACCACACTGCAGACTGGGTCCGGGGACCACACTGCAGACTGGGCCCAGCGACCACACTGCAGACTGGGCCCAGGGACCGCACTGCAGAATGGGCCCTGGAACAAACTTCAAACTCGGCCGGGGTCCAGACTGCAAACTGGGCTCTGGGACCACAATTCAAACTGGTCCCGGAGACTACACCACAGATGGGACCCAGCTACCACACTGTAGACTAGAACCGGGGGCAACACTGCCACCTGGGCCCCGGAACAAAATGGCCCGGGGACCACACCAAGACTGAGCCTGGGGACCAAACTGCAGAATGGGCCAGGGGACCACACTGCAGATTGGTACAGGCACCATCATGCAGACTTGGCCTGGGGACCACAAAGCAGAGTGGGCCCGATTACCACAATGCAGACTGGGTTCGGGGACCTCTCTGCCATCAGGGCCAGGGACCACACTGTAGACTGGGCCCAGGTACCACATTGCAGATTGGGCCATGGGACCACACTGCAGAATGGGTTCGGGGACCTCTCTGCCATCAGGGCCCAGGGACCACAATGTAGACTGGGCTTGGAGACCACAAGGCAGACTGGAGCCGGGGACCACACTGCAGACTGGGCCGGAGACCACACTGCAGACTGGGCCTGGGGACCACACAGCAGAGTGGGCCCGATTACCACAATGCAGACTGGGTTCGGGGACCTCTCTGCCATCAGGGCCCAGGGACCACACTGTAGACTGTGCCTGCGGGACCACACTGCAGACTGGGCCCAGAGAACACAATGCAGGATGTGCCCGGGGACCACACTGCAGCCTGGGCACGGCCACCACAATGCAGACTGGAACAGGCCACCTGACGGCTGTTTGGTCCTAGGGAATACATTGCAGACTGGGCCCGGAGACCACGCTGCAGACTGGGCCCGGAGACCATGCTGCAGATTGGGCCCAGAGACAACACTGCAGACTGGGCCCAGGGACCACACCGAGACTGAACCAGGGGAACACAATGCAGACAGGGCCTGGGGACCACACCGAAACTTAGCCAGGGGACCACAATGCAGAATGGGCCTGGGGACCACACTGCAGACTGGGTCGAGTGATCACATTGTAGAATCGAGCCAGGGAACACACTGCAGACTGGTACAGACACCATCATGCAGACTGGGCCATGGGACCACACTGCAGACTGGGCCATGGGACCACACTGCAGATTGGGCCCTGGGACCACAATGCAGACTGGGCCAGAGACCACACTGCAGACTGGGCCTGGGGACCACACTGCAGACTGGGCCCTGGGACCACAATGCAGACTGGGCCTGGGGACCACACTGCAGACTGGGCCTTGGGACCACACTGCAGACTGGGCCCTGGGACCACACTGCAGACTGGGCCTGGGGACCACACTGCAGACTGGGCCTTGGGACCACACTGCAGATTGGGCCCTGGGACCACACTGCAGACTGGGCCCTGGGACCGCACTGCAGACTGGGCCTGGGGACCACACTGCAGACTGGGCCCTGGGACCACACTGCAGACTGGGCCTGGGGACAACACTGCAAACTGGGCCCTGGGACCACAATGCAGACTGGGCCTGGGGACCACACTGCAGACTGGGCCTTGGGACCACACTGCAGACTGGGCCCTGGGACCACACTGCAGACTGGGCCTGGGGACCACACTGCAGACTGGGCCCAGAGTCTACACTGCAGACAGGGCCTGGGAACCACACTGCAGAATGGGCCCTGGGAAGACTCTGCAGACTGGGTTCGGGTCCTCTCTGCCATCAGGGCCCTGGGACCATTTTGTAGTCTGGGACTGGGGACCACATTGAGCAGCCTGGCACGGCCACCACAATGCAGACTGGAACAGGCCACCTGACGGCTGTTTGGTCCTAGGGAATACATTGCAGACTGGGCCCGGAGACCACGCTGCAGACTGGGCCCGGAGACCATGCTGCAGATTGGGCCCAGAGACAACACTGCAGACTGGGCCCAGGGACCACACCGAGACTGAACCAGGGGAACACAATGCAGACAGGGCCTGGGGACCACAACCGAAACTTAGCCAGGGGACCACAATGCAGAATGGGCCTGGGACCACACTGCAGACTGGGTCGAGTGATCACATTGTAGAATCGAGCCAGGGAACACACTGCAGACTGGTACAGACACCATCATGCAGACTGGGCCATGGGACCACACTGCAGACTGGGCCATGGGACCACACTGCAGATTGGGCCCTGGGACCACAATGCAGACTGGGCCAGAGACCACACTGCAGACTGGGCCTGGGGACCACACTGCAGACTGGGCCCTGGGACCACAATGCAGACTGGGCCTGGGGACCACACTGCAGACTGGGCCTTGGGACCACACTGCAGACTGGGCCCTGGGACCACACTGCAGACTGGGCCTGGGGACCACACTGCAGACTGGGCCTTGGGACCACACTGCAGATTGGCCCTGGGACCACACTGCAGACTGGGCCCTGGGACCGCACTGCAGACTGGGCCTGGGGGACCACACTGCAGACTGGGCCCTGGGACCACACTGCAGACTGAGCCTGGACACAACACTGCAGACTGGGCTCGGGGATCACACTGCAGACTGGGCCAGGGGACCACACTGCAGTCTAGACCCGGGGACCAGACTGCAGACTGGCCCTGGGACCTCACTGCAGACTTGGCCTGTGGACCACACTGGAGACTGGGCCCAGAGTCTACACTGCAGACAGGGCCTGGGAACCACACTGCAGAATGGGCCCTGGGAAGACTCTGCAGACTGGGTTCGGGTCCTCTCTGCCATCAGGGCCCTGGGACCATTTTGTAGTCTGGGACTGGGGACCACATTGAAGAGTGTGCCCTGGGACCACACCGCAGACGGGGCCTGGGTACCACACTACAGACTGGGCCCAGGGTCTACACTGCAGTCAGGGCCTGGGGACCACACTGCAGAATGGGCCAGGGGACCACACTGCAGACTGGGCCTGGGAACCACACTGCAGACTGGGCCTGGGGACCACACTGCAGACTGGGCCCAGGGTCTACACTGCAGTCAGGGCCTGGGGACCACACTGCAATCGGGGCCCTGGGACCACACTGCAGACTGGGCCTGGGGACCACACTGCAGACTGGGCCTGGGGACCACACTGCAGACTGGGCCTGGGGACCACACTGCAGACTGGGCCTGGGGACCACACTGCAGACTGGGCCCAGAGTCTACACTGCAGACCGGGCCTGGGGACGACACTGCAGACTGAGACTGGGGACCGCATTGCAGACTGGGCCCTGGGACCACAATGCAGACTGGGCCCTGGGACCACACTGCAGACTGAGACTGGGGTCCACACTGCAGACTGGGCCTGGGGACCACACTGGAGACTGTGCCCGGGGACCACACTGCAGACTGGGCATGGGGACCACACTGTCGACTGGGCCTGTGGACCACACTGCAGACTGGGCCCTGCGACCACAATGCAGACTGGGCCCAGCGACCACACTGCAGACTGGGCCCAGGGACCGCACTGTAGAATGGGCCCTGGGAACAAACTTCAAACTCGGCCGGGGTCCAGACTGCAAACTGGGCTCTGGGACCACAATTCAAACTGGTCCCGGAGACTACACCACAGATGGGACCCAGCTACCACACTGTAGACTAGAACCGGGGGCAACACTGCCACCTGGGCCCCGGAACAAAATGGCCCGGGGACCACACCAAGACTGAGCCTGGGGACCAAACTGCAGAATGGGCCAGGGGACCACACTGCAGATTGGTACAGGCACCATCATGCAGACTTGGCCTGGGGACCACAAAGCAGAGTGGGCCCGATTACCACAATGCAGACTGGGTTCGGGGACCTCTCTGCCATCAGGGCCAGGGACCACACTGTAGACTGGGCCCAGGTACCACATTGCAGATTGGGCCATGGGACCACACTGCAGAATGGGTTCGGGGACCTCTCTGCCATCAGGGCCCAGGGACCACACTGTAGACTGGGCCTGGGGACCACACTGCAGACTGGGCCCGGGGACCACACTGCAGACTGGGCCTGGGGACCACACAGCAGAGTGGGCCCGATTACCACAATGCAGACTGGGTTCGGGGACCTCTCTGCCATCAGGGCCCAGGGACCACACTGTAGACTGTGCCTGCGGGACCACACTGCAGACTGGGCCCAGAGAACACAATGCAGGATGTGCCCGGGGACCACACTGCAGCCTGGGCACGGCCACCACAATGCAGACTGGAACAGGCCACCTGACGGCTGTTTGGTCCTAGGGAATACATTGCAGACTGGGCCCGGAGACCACGCTGCAGACTGGGCCCGGAGACCATGCTGCAGATTGGGCCCAGAGACAACACTGCAGACTGGGCCCAGGGACCACACCGAGACTGAACCAGGGGAACACAATGCAGACAGGGCCTGGGGACCACACCGAAACTGAGCCAGGGGACCACAATGCAGAATGGGCCTGGGGACCACACTGCAGACTGGGTCGAGTGATCACATTGTAGGATCGAGCCAGGGAACACACTGCAGACTGGTACAGACACCATCATGCAGACTGGGCCATGGGACCACACTGCAGACTGGGCCATGGGACCACACTGCAGATTGGGCCCTGGGACCACAATGCAGACTGGGCCAGAGACCACACTGCAGACTGGGCCTGGGGACCACACTGCAGACTGGGCCCTGGGACCACAATGCAGACTGGGCCTGGGGACCACACTGCAGACTGGGCCTTGGGACCACACTGCAGACTGGGCCCTGGGACCACACTGCAGACTGGGCCTGGGGACCACACTGCAGACTGGGCCTTGGGACCACACTGCAGATTGGGCCCTGGGACCACACTGCAGACTGGGCCCTGGGACCGCACTGCAGACTGGGCCTGGGGACCACACTGCAGACTGGGCCCTGGGACCACACTGCAGACTGGGCCTGGGGACAACACTGCAAACTGGGCCCTGGGACCACAATGCAGACTGGGCCTGGGGACCACACTGCAGACTGGGCCTTGGGACCACACTGCAGACTGGGCCCTGGGACCACACTGCAGACTGGGCCTGGGGACCACACTGCAGACTGGGCCCTGGGACCACACTGCAGACTGGGCCTGGGGACCACACTGCAGACTGGGCCAGGGGACCACACTGCAGACAGGGCCTAGGGACTACACTGCAGACTGGGACCTGGGACCACACTGCAGACTAGGTTCAGGGACCTCTCTGCCATCAGAGCCCAGGGACCACACTGTAGATTGGGCCTGCGGACCATACTGCAGACTGGTACTGGGGACCACACTGCAGACTGGGCCCTGGGACCACACTGCAGACTGGGCCTGGGAACCACACTGCAGACTGGGCCTGGGGACCACACTGCAGACTGGGCCTGGGGACCACACTGCAGACTGGGCCTGGGGAACACACTGCAGACTGGGCCCAGGGTCTACAATGCAGACAGGGCCTGGGGACAACACTGCAGACTGGGACCTGGGACCACACTGCAGACTGGGACCTGGGACCACACTGCAGACTGGGCCTGGGAACCACAATGCAGACTGGGCCTGGGAACCACACTGCAGACTGGGCCCTGGGACCACACTTCAGACTGGGAGCTGGGACCACACTGCAGACTGGGCATGGGAACCACAATGCAGACTGGGCCTCGGAACCACACTGCAGACTGCGCCCTGGGACCACACTTCAGACTGGGCCAGGGGACCACACTGCAGACTGGGCACTGGGACCACACTGCAGACTGAGCCTGGGGACCAAACTGCAGACGGGGCCTGGGGACCACACTGTAGTCTTGGCATGGGGACCACACTGCAGACTGGGCCTGGGAACCACATTGCAGAGTGGGCCTGGAGACCACACTGCAAACTGGGCCCTTGGTCCACACTGCAGACTGGGCCTGGGGACCACACTGCAGACTGGGACCTGGGACCACACTGCAGATTGTGCCCTGGGACCACACCGCAGACGGAGCCTGGGTACCACACTGCAGACTTGGCCTGGTGACCACACTGCAGACTGGGCATGGGGACCACACTGCAGACTGGGCCCAGAGTCTACACTGCAGACAGGGCCTGGGAACCACACTGCAGAATGGGCCCTGGGAAGACTCTGCAGACTGGGTTCAGGTCCTCTCTGCCATCAGGGCCCTGGGACCATTTTGTAGTCTGGGACTGGGGACCACATTGCAGAGTGTGCCCTGGGACCACACCGCAGACGGGGCCTGGGTACCACACTACAGACTGGGCCCAGGGTCTACACTGCAGTCAGGGCCTGGGGACCACACTGCAGAATGGGCCTGGGGACCACACTGCAGACTGGGCCTGGGAACCACACTGCAGACTGGGCCTGGGGACCACACTGCAGACTGGGCCCAGGGTCTACACTGCAGTCAGGGCCTGGGGACCACACTGCAATCGGGGCCCTGGGACCACACTGCAGACTGGGCCTGGGGACCACACTGCAGACTGGGCCTGGGGACCACACTGTCGACTGGGCCTGTGGACCACACTGCAGACTGGGCCCTGCGACCACAATGCAGACTGGGCCCAGCGACCACACTGCAGACTGGGCCCTGCGACCACAATGCAGACTGGGCCCAGCGACCACACTGCAGACTGGGCCCAGGGACCGCACTGTAGAATGGGCCCTGGGAACAAACTTCAAACTCGGCCGGGGTCCAGACTGCAAACTGGGCTCTGGGACCACAATTCAAACTGGTCCCGGAGACTACACCACAGATGGGACCCAGCTACCACACTGTAGACTAGAACCGGGGGCAACACTGCCACCTGGGCCCCGGAACAAAATGGCCCGGGGACCACACCAAGACTGAGCCTGGGGACCAAACTGCAGAATGGGCCAGGGGACCACACTGCAGATTGGTACAGGCACCATCATGCAGACTTGGCCTGGGGACCACAAAGCAGAGTGGGCCCGATTACCACAATGCAGACTGGGTTCGGGGACCTCTCTGCCATCAGGGCCAGGGACCACACTGTAGACTGGGCCCAGGTACCAGATTGCAGATTGGGCCATGGGACCACACTGCAGAATGGGTTCGGGGACCTCTCTGCCATCAGGGCCCAGGGACCACACTGTAGACTGGGCCCGGGGACCACACTGCAGACTGGGCCGGAGACCACACTGCAGACTGGGCCTGGGGACCACACAGCAGAGTGGGCCCGATTACCACAATGCAGACTGGGTTCGGGGACCTCTCTGCCATCAGGGCCCAGGGACCACACTGTAGACTGTGCCTGCGGGACCACACTGCAGACTGGGCCCAGAGAACACAATGCAGGATGTGCCCGGGGACCACACTGCAGCCTGGGCACGGCCACCACAATGCAGACTGGAACAGGCCACCTGACGGCTGTTTGGTCCTAGGGAATACATTGCAGACTGGGCCCGGAGACCACGCTGCAGACTGGGCCCGGAGACCATGCTGCAGATTGGGCCCAGAGACAACACTGCAGACTGGGCCCAGGGACCACACCGAGACTGAACCAGGGGAACACAATGCAGACAGGGCCTGGGGACCACACCGAAACTTAGCCAGGGGACCACAATGCAGAATGGGCCTGGGGACCACACTGCAGACTGGGTCGAGTGATCACATTGTAGAATCGAGCCAGGGAACACACTGCAGACTGGTACAGACACCATCATGCAGACTGGGCCATGGGACCACACTGCAGACTGGGCCATGGGACCACACTGCAGATTGGGCCCTGGGACCACAATGCAGACTGGGCCAGAGACCACACTGCAGACTGGGCCTGGGGACCACACTGCAGACTGGGCCCTGGGACCACAATGCAGACTGGGCCTGGGGACCACACTGCAGACTGGGCCTTGGGACCACACTGCAGACTGGGCCCTGGGACCACACTGCAGACTGGGCCTGGGGACCACACTGCAGACTGGGCCTTGGGACCACACTGCAGATTGGGCCCTGGGACCACACTGCAGACTGGGCCCTGGGACCGCACTGCAGACTGGGCCAGGGGACCACACTGCAGACTGGGCCCAGAGTCTACACTGCAGACAGGGCCTGGGAACCACACTGCAGAATGGGCCCTGGGAAGACTCTGCAGACTGGGTTCGGATCCTCTCTGCCATCAGGGCCCTGGGACAATTTTGTAGTCTGGGACTGGGGACCACATTGAAGAGTGTGCCCTGGGACCACACCGCAGACGGGGCCTGGGTACCACACTACAGACTGGGCCCAGGGTCTACACTGCAGTCAGGGCCTGGGGACCACACTGCAGAATGGGCCTGGGGACCACACTGCAGACTGGGCCTGGGAACCACACTGCAGACTGGGCCTGGGGACCACACTGCAGACTGGGCCCAGGGTCTACACTGCAGTCAGGGCCTGGGGACCACACTGCAATCGGGGCCCTGGGACCACACTGCAGACTGGGCCTGGGGACCGCACTGCAGACTGGGCCTGGGGACCACACTGCAGACTGGGCCTGGGGACCACACTGCAGACTGGGCCCAGAGTCTACACTGCAGACCGGGCCTGGGGACGACACTGCAGACTGAGACTGGGGACCGCATTGCAGACTGGGCCCTGGGACCACAATGCAGACTGGGCCCTGGGACCACACTGCAGACTGAGACTGGGGTCCACACTGCAGACTGGGCCTGGGGACCACACTGGAGACTGTGCCCGGGGACCACACTGCAGACTGGGCATGGGGACCACACTGTCGACTGGGCCTGTGGACCACACTGCAGACTGGGCCCTGCGACCACAATGCAGACTGGGCCCAGCGACCACACTGCAGACTGGGCCCAGGGACCGCACTGTAGAATGGGCCCTGGGAACAAACTTCAAACTCGGCCGGGGTCCAGACTGCAAACTGGGCTCTGGGACCACAATTCAAACTGGTCCCGGAGACTACACCACAGATGGGACCCAGCTACCACACTGTAGACTAGAACCGGGGGCAACACTGCCACCTGGGCCCCGGAACAAAATGGCCCGGGGACCACACCAAGACTGAGCCTGGGGACCAAACTGCAGAATGGGCCAGGGGACCACACTGCAGATTGGTACAGGCACCATCATGCAGACTTGGCCTGGGGACCACAAAGCAGAGTGGGCCCGATTACCACAATGCAGACTGGGTTCGGGGACCTCTCTGCCATCAGGGCCAGGGACCACACTGTAGACTGGGCCCAGGTACCACATTGCAGATTGGGCCATGGGACCACACTGCAGAATGGGTTCGGGGACCTCTCTGCCATCAGGGCCCAGGGACCACACTGTAGACTGGGCCTGGGGACCACACTGCAGACTGGGCCCGGGGACCACACTGCAGACTGGGCCGGAGACCACACTGCAGACTGGGCCTGGGGACCACACAGCAGAGTGGGCCCGATTACCACAATGCAGACTGGGTTCGGGGACCTCTCTGCCATCAGGGCCCAGGGACCACACTGTAGACTGTGCCTGCGGGACCACACTGCAGACTGGGCCCAGAGAACACAATGCAGGATGTGCCCGGGGACCACACTGCAGCCTGGGCACGGCCACCACAATGCAGACTGGAACAGGCCACCTGACGGCTGTTTGGTCCTAGGGAATACATTGCAGACTGGGCCCGGAGACCACGCTGCAGACTGGGCCCGGAGACCATGCTGCAGATTGGGCCCAGAGACAACACTGCAGACTGGGCCCAGGGACCACACCGAGACTGAACCAGGGGAACACAATGCAGACAGGGCCTGGGGACCACACCGAAACTTAGCCAGGGGACCACAATGCAGAATGGGCCTGGGGACCACACTGCAGACTGGGTCGAGTGATCACATTGTAGAATCGAGCCAGGGAACACACTGCAGACTGGTACAGACACCATCATGCAGACTGGGCCATGGGACCACACTGCAGACTGGGCCATGGGACCACACTGCAGATTGGGCCCTGGGACCACAATGCAGACTGGGCCAGAGACCACACTGCAGACTGGGCCTGGGGACCACACTGCAGACTGGGCCCTGGGACCACAATGCAGACTGGGCCTGGGGACCACACTGCAGACTGGGCCTTGGGACCACACTGCAGACTGGGCCCTGGGACCACACTGCAGACTGGGCCCTGGGACCACAATGCAGACTGGGCCTGGGGACCACACTGCAGACTGGGCCTTGGGACCACACTGCAGACTGGGCCCTGGGACCACACTGCAGACTGGGCCTGGGGACCACACTGCAGACTGGGCCCAGAGTCTACACTGCAGACAGGGCCTGGGAACCACACTGCAGAATGGGCCCTGGGAAGACTCTGCAGACTGGGTTCGGGTCCTCTCTGCCATCAGGGCCCTGGGACCATTTTGTAGTCTGGGACTGGGGACCACATTGAAGAGTGTGCCCTGGGACCACACCGCAGACGGGGCCTGGGTACCACACTACAGACTGGGCCCAGGGTCTACACTGCAGTCAGGGCCTGGGGACCACACTGCAGAATGGGCCTGGGGACCACACTGCAGACTGGGCCTGGGAACCACACTGCAGACTGGGCCTGGGGACCACACTGCAGACTGGGCCCAGGGTCTACACTACAGTCAGGGCCTGGGGACCACACTGCAATCGGGGCCCTGGGACCACACTGCAGACTGGGCTTGGGGACCACACTGCAGACTGGGCCTGGGGACCACACTGCAGACTGGGCCTGGGGACCACACTGCAGACTGGGCCTGGGGACCACACTGCAGACTGGGCCCAGAGTCTACACTGCAGACCGGGCCTGGGGACGACACTGCAGACTGAGACTGGGGACCGCATTGCAGACTGGGCCCTGGGACCACAATGCAGACTGGGCCCTGGGACCACACTGCAGACTGAGACTGGGGTCCACACTGCAGACTGGGCCTGGGGACCACACTGGAGACTGTGCCCGGGGACCACACTACAGACTGGGCATGGGGACCACACTGTCGACTGGGCCTGTGGACCACACTGCAGACTGGGCCCTGCGACCACAATGCAGACTGGGCCCAGCGACCACACTGCAGACTGGGCCCAGGGACCGCACTGTAGAATGGGCCCTGGGAACAAACTTCAAACTCGGCCGGGGTCCAGACTGCAAACTGGGCTCTGGGACCACAATTCAAACTGGTCCCGGAGACTACACCACAGATGGGACCCAGCTACCACACTGTAGACTAGAACCGGGGGCAACACTGCCACCTGGGCCCCGGAACAAAATGGCCCGGGGACCACACCAAGACTGAGCCTGGGGACCAAACTGCAGAATGGGCCAGGGGACCACACTGCAGATTGGTACAGGCACCATCATGCAGACTTGGCCTGGGGACCACAAAGCAGAGTGGGCCCGATTACCACAATGCAGACTGGGTTCGGGGACCTCTCTGCCATCAGGGCCAGGGACCACACTGTAGACTGGGCCCAGGTACCACATTGCAGATTGGGCCATGGGACCACACTGCAGAATGGGTTCGGGGACCTCTCTGCCATCAGGGCCCAGGGACCACACTGTAGACTGGGCCTGGGGACCACACTGCAGACTGGGCCCGGGGACCACACTGCAGACTGGGCCGGAGACCACACTGCAGACTGGGCCTGGGGACCACACAGCAGAGTGGGCCCGATTACCACAATGCAGACTGGGTTCGGGGACCTCTCTGCCATCAGGGCCCAGGGACCACACTGTAGACTGTGCCTGCGGGACCACACTGCAGACTGGGCCCAGAGAACACAATGCAGGATGTGCCCGGGGACCACACTGCAGCCTGGGCACGGCCACCACAATGCACACTGGAACAGGCCACCTGACGGCTGTTTGGTCCTAGGGAATACATTGCAGACTGGGCCCGGAGACCACGCTGCAGACTGGGCCCGGAGACCATGCTGCAGATTGGGCCCAGAGACAACACTGCAGACTGGGCCCAGGGACCACACCGAGACTGAACCAGGGGAACACAATGCAGACATGGCCTGGGGACCACACCGAAACTGAGCCAGGGGACCACAATGCAGAATGGGCCTGGGGACCACACTGCAGACTGGGTCGAGTGATCACATTGTAGAATCGAGCCAGGGAACACACTGCAGACTGGTACAGACACCATCATGCAGACTGGGCCATGGGACCACACTGCAGACTGGGCCATGGGACCACACTGCAGATTGGGCCCTGGGACCACAATGCAGACTGGGCCAGAGACCACACTGCAGACTGGGCCTGGGGACCACACTGCAGACTGGGCCCTGGGACCACAATGCAGACTGGGCCTGGGGACCACACTGCAGACTGGGCCTTGGGACCACACTGCAGACTGGGCCCTGGGACCACACTGCAGACTGGGCCTGGGGACCACACTGCAGACTGGGCCTTGGGACCACACTGCAGATTGGGCCCTGGGACCACACTGCAGACTGGGCCCTGGGACCGCACTGCAGACTGGGCCTGGGGACCACACTGCAGACTGGGCCCTGGGACCACACTGCAGACTGGGCCTGGGGACAACACTGCAAACTGGGCCCTGGGACCACAATGCAGACTGGGCCTGGGGACCACACTGCAGACTGGGCCTTGGGACCACACTGCAGACTGGGCCCTGGGACCACACTGCAGACTGGGCCTGGGGACCACACTGCAGACTGGGCCCTGGGACCACACTGAAGACTGGGCCTGGGGACCACACTGCAGACTGGGCCAGGGGACCACACTGCAGACAGGGCCTAGGGACTACACTGCAGACTGGGACCTGGGACCACACTGCAGACTGGGTTCAGGGACCTCTCTGCCATCAGAGCCCAGGGACCACACTGTAGATTGGGCCTGCGGACCACACTGCAGACTGGTACTGGGGACCACACTGCAGACTGGGCCCTGGGACCACACTGCAGACTGGGCCTGGGAACCACACTGCAGACTGGGCCTGGGGACCACACTGCAGACTGGGCCTGGGGACCACACTGCAGACTGGGTCCTGAGACGACACTGCAGACTGGGCCCAGAGACCACACTGCAGTTTGGGCCCTGGGACCACACTGCAGACTGGGCCTGGGGACCACACTGCAGACTGGGCTCAGGGACCACAATTCAAACTGGTCCCGGAGACTACACCACAGAAGGGACCCATCTACCACACTGTAGACTAGAACCGGGGGCAACACTGCCACCTGGGCCCCGGAATAAAATGCAGACCTGGCCTGGGGACCACACCGAGACTGAGCCTGGGGACCAAACTGCAGAATGGGCCAGGGGACCACACTGCAGATTGGTACAGGCACCATCATGCAGACTTGGCCTGGGGACCACAAAGCAGAGTAGGCCCGATTACTACAATGCAGACTGGGTTCGGGGACCTCTCTGCCATCAGGGCCAGGGACCACACTGTAGACTGGGCCCAGGTACCACATTGCAGATTGGGCCATGGGACCACACTGCAGAATGGGTTCGGGGACCTCTCTGCCATCAGGGCCCAGGGACCACACTGTAGACTGGGCCCGGGGACCACACTGCAGACTGGGCCCGGGGACCACACTGCAGACTGGGCCGGAGACCACACTGCAGACTGGGCCTGGGGACCACACAGCAGAGTGGGCCCGATTACCACAATGCAGACTGGGTTCGGGGACCTCTCTGCCATCAGGGCCCAGGGACCACACTGTAGACTGGGCCCAGGGACCACACTGCAGACTGGGCCGGAGACCACACTGCAGACTGGGCCTGGGGACCACACAGCAGAGTGGGCCCGATTACCACAATGCAGACTGGGTTCGGGGACCTCTCTGCCCTCTGGGCTCAGGGAACACACTGTAGACTGGGCCCAGAGAACACAATGCGGGATGTGCCCGCGGACCGCACTGCAGACTGGGCCCGGGGACCACACTGCAGACTGTGCCCGGGGACCACACTGCAGACTGGGCCCGGGGACCACACTGCAGACTGGGCCAGGGGACCACACTGCAGACTCGGCCCAGAGAACACAAAGCAGGATGTGCCCGGGGACCACACTGCAGCCTGGGCACGGCCACCACAATGCAGAATGGAACAGGCCGCCTGACGGCTGTTTTGTCCTAGGGAATACATTGCAGACTTGGCCCGGAGATCACGCTGCAGACTGGGCCCGGAGACCATGCTGCAGATTGGGCCCAGAGACAACACTGCAGACTGGGCCCAGGGACCACACCGAGACTGAGCCAGGGGACCACAATGCAGAATGGTCCTGGGGACCACACTGCAGACTGGGTCGAGTGATCACATTGTAGAATCGAGCCAGGGAACACACTGCAGACTGGTACAGGCACCATCATGCAGACTGGGCCATGGGACCACACTGCAGACTGGGCCATGGGACCACACTGCAGATTGGGCCCTGGGACCACAATGCAGACTGGGCCGGAGACCACACTGCAGACTGGGCCCTGGGACCACAATGCAGACTGGGCCTGGGGACCACACTGCAGACTGGGCCTTGGGACCACACTGCAGACTGGGCCCTGGGACCACACTGCAGACTGGGCCTGGGGACCACACTGCAGACTGGGCCATGGGACCACACTGCAGATTGGGCCCTGGGACCACACTGCAGACTGGGCCCTGGGACCACACTGCAGACTGGGCCCTGGGACCACACTGCAGAATGGGCCTGAGGACCACACTGCAGACTGGGCCCTGGGACCACACTGCAGACTGGGCCTGGGGACCACACTGTAGACTGTGCCAGGGGACCACACTGCAGACAGGGCCTAGGGACTACACTGCAGACTGGGACCTGGGACCACACTGCAGACTGGGTTCGGGGACCTCTTTGCCATCAGAGCCCAGGGACCACACTGTAGATTGGGCCTGGGGACCACACTGCAGACTGGGACTGGGGACCACACTGCAGACTGGGCCCTGGGACCACACTGCAGACTGGGCCTGGGTACCACACTGCAGACTGGGCCTGGGGACCACACTGCAGACTGGGCCTGGGGACCACACTGCAGACTGGGTCCTGAGACGACACTGCAGACTAGGCCTGTGGACCACACTGCAGATTGGGCCCTGGGACCACACTGCAGACTGGGCCCTGGGACCGCACTGCAGACTGGGCCAGGGGACCACACTGCAGACTGGGCCCTGGGACCACACTGCAGACTGGGCCTGGGGACAACACTGCAAACTGGGCCCTGGGACCACAATGCAGACTGGGCCTGGGGACCACACTGCAGACTGGGCCTTGGGACCACACTGCAGACTGGGCCCTGGGACCACACTGCAGACTGGGCCTGGGGACCACACTGCAGACTGGGCCCTGGGACCACACTGAAGACTGGGCCTGGGGACCACACTGCAGACTGGGCCAGGGGACCACACTGCAGACAGGGCCTAGGGACTACACTGCAGACTGGGACCTGGGACCACACTGCAGACTGGGTTCAGGGACCTCTCTGCCATCAGAGCCCAGGGACCACACTGTAGATTGGGCCTGCGGACCACACTGCAGACTGGTACTGGGGACCACACTGCAGACTGGGCCCTGGGACCACACTGCAGACTGGGCCTGGGAACCACACTGCAGACTGGGCCTGGGGACCACACTGCAGACTGGGCCTGGGGACCACACTGCAGACTGGGTCCTGAGACGACACTGCAGACTGGGCCTGGGGACCACACTGCAGACTGGGCCCAGAGACCACACTGCAGTTTGGGCCCTGGGACCACACTGCAGACTGGGCCTGGGGACCACACTGCAGACTGGGCTCAGGGACCACAATTCAAACTGGTCCCGGAGACTACACCACAGAAGGGACCCATCTACCACACTGTAGACTAGAACCGGGGGCAACACTGCCACCTGGGCCCCGGAATAAAATGCAGACCTGGCCTGGGGACCACACCGAGACTGAGCCTGGGGACCAAACTGCAGAATGGGCCAGGGGACCACACTGCAGATTGGTACAGGCACCATCATGCAGACTTGGCCTGGGGACCACAAAGCAGAGTAGGCCCGATTACTACAATGCAGACTGGGTTCGGGGACCTCTCTGCCATCAGGGCCAGGGACCACACTGTAGACTGGGCCCAGGTACCACATTGCAGATTGGGCCATGGGACCACACTGCAGAATGGGTTCGGGGACCTCTCTGCCATCAGGGCCCAGGGACCACACTATAGACTGGGCCCGGGGACCACACTGCAGACTGGGCCCGGGGACCACACTGCAGACTGGGCCGGAGACCACACTGCAGACTGGGCCTGGGGACCACACAGCAGAGTGGGCCCGATTACCACAATGCAGACTGGGTTCGGGGACCTCTCTGCCATCAGGGCCCAGGGACCACACTGTAGACTGGGCCCAGGGACCACACTGCAGACTGGGCCGGAGACCACACTGCAGACTGGGCCTGGGGACCACACAGCAGAGTGGGCCCGATTACCACAATGCAGACTGGGTTCGGGGACCTCTCTGCCCTCTGGGCTCAGGGAACACACTGTAGACTGGGCCCAGAGAACACAATGCGGGATGTGCCCGCGGACCGCACTTCAGACTGGGCCCGGGGACCACACTGCAGACTGTGCCCGGGGACCACACTGCAGACTGGGCCCGGGGACCACACTGCAGACTGGGCCAGGGGACCACACTGCAGACTCGGCCCAGAGAACACAAAGCAGGATGTGCCCGGGGACCACACTGCAGCCTGGGCACGGCCACCACAATGCAGAATGGAACAGGCCGCCTGACGGCTGTTTTGTCCTAGGGAATACATTGCAGACTTGGCCCGGAGATCACGCTGCAGACTGGGCCCGGAGACCATGCTGCAGATTGGGCCCAGAGACAACACTGCAGACTGGGCCCAGGGACCACACCGAGACTGAGCCAGGGGACCACAATGCAGAATGGTCCTGGGGACCACACTGCAGACTGGGTCGAGTGATCACATTGTAGAATCGAGCCAGGGAACACACTGCAGACTGGTACAGGCACCATCATGCAGACTGGGCCATGGGACCACACTGCAGACTGGGCCATGGGACCACACTGCAGATTGGGCCCTGGGACCACAATGCAGACTGGGCCGGAGACCACACTGCAGACTGGGCCCTGGGACCACAATGCAGACTGGGCCTGGGGACCACACTGCAGACTGGGCCTTGGGACCACACTGCAGACTGGGCCCTGGGACCACACTGCAGACTGGGCCTGGGGACCACACTGCAGACTGGGCCATGGGACCACACTGCAGATTGGGCCCTGGGACCACACTGCAGACTGGGCCCTGGGACCACACTGCAGACTGGGCCCTGGGACCACACTGCAGAATGGGCCTGGGGACCACACTGCAGACTGGGCCCTGGGACCACACTGCAGACTGGGCCTGGGGACCACACTGTAGACTGTGCCAGGGGACCACACTGCAGACAGGGCCTAGGGACTACACTGCAGACTGGGACCTGGGACCACACTGCAGACTGGGTTCGGGGACCTCTTTGCCATCAGAGCCCAGGGACCACACTGTAGATTGGGCCTGGGGACCACACTGCAGACTGGGACTGGGGACCACACTGCAGACTGGGCCCTGGGACCACACTGCAGACTGGGCCTGGGTACCACACTGCAGACTGGGCCTGGGGACCACACTGCAGACTGGGCCTGGGGACCACACTGCAGACTGGGTCCTGAGACGACACTGCAGACTAGGCCTGTGGACCACACTGCAGACTGGGCCCAGAGACCACACTGCAGTTTGGGCCCTGGGACCACACTGCAGACTGGGCCTAGGGACCACACTGCAGACTGGGTTCGGGGACCTCTCTGCCATCAGGGCCCAGGGACCACACTGCAGACTGGGTTCGGGGACCTCTCTGCCATCAGGGCCCAGGGACCACTCTGTAGATTGGGCCTGGGGTCCACACTGCAGACTGGGACTGGGGACCACATTGCAGACTGGGCCCTGGGACCACACTGTAGATTGTGCCTGGGGACCCCACTGCAGACTGGGCCCTGGGACGACACTGCAGACTGGGCCTGGGAACCACACTGCAGACAGGGCCCTGGGACCACACTGCAGACAGGGCCTGGGGACCACACTGCAGACTGGGCCTGGGGACCACACTGCAGAATGGGTCCTGGGACTACAATGCAGACAAGGCCTGGGGACCACACTGCAGACTGGGCCCTGGGACCACACTGCAGACTGGGATTGTGCCTGGGGACCCCACTGCAGACTGGGCCCTGGGACGACACTGCAGACTGGGCCTGGGAACCACACTGCAGACAGGGCCCTGGGACCACACTGCAGACAGGGCCTGGGGACCACACTGCAGACTGGGCCTGGGGACCACACTGCAGAATGGGTCCTGGGACTACAATGCAGACAAGGCCTGGGGACCACACTGCAGACTGGGCCCTGGGACCACACTGCAGACTGGGCCTGGGGACCACACTGCAGACTGGGCCCAGCGACCACACTGCAGATTGGGCCCTGGGACCACACTGCAGACTGGGCCTGTGGTCACACTGCAGACAGGGCCTGGGGACCACACTGCAGACTGGGCCCAGGGACAACATTGCAGACTAGCCCCAGGGACAAAACTGCAGAATAGCCCCAGGGACAACACTGCAGACTGGGCCCAGGGACCACACTGCATACTAGCCCCAGGGACAACACTGCAGACTGGGCCTGGGGACCACACTGCAGACTGGGCCCGGGGACCACAATTCAAACTGGTCCCGGAGACTACACCACAGATGGAACCCAGCTACCACACTGCAGACTAGACCCGGGGGCAACACTGCCACCTTTGCCCCGGAACAAAATGCAGACCTGGCCTGGGGACCACACCGAGACTGAGCCTGGGGACCAAACTGCAGAATGGGCCAGGGGACCACACTGCAGACTGGTACAGGCACACATGCAGACTTGGCCCGGGGACCACAAAGCAGCGTGGGCCCGATTACCACAATGCACACTGGGTTCGGGGACCTCTCTGCCATCAGGGCCAGGGTCCACACTGCAGAGTGGGCCCGATTACCACACTGCAGACTGGGCCATGGGACCGCACTGCAGACTGGGCCTGGGGACCACACTACAGACTGGGCCTGGGGACCACACTGCAGACTGGGCCCAGAGGCCACACTGCAGACTGGGCCCAGAGGCCACACTGCAGACTGGGCCCAGAGGCCACACTGCAGACTGGGCCCGGGGACCACACAGCAGACTGGGCCCAGAGAACACAATGCAGAATGGGCCTGGGGTCCACACTGTAGCCTGGGCACGGTCACCCCAATGCAAACTGGAACCGGCAAACTCACTGCAGACTGGCCCCTGGGACCACACTGCAGACAGGCCGGTTACCACACTACAGACTGGGCCTGGAGAGCACAATGCACACTGGGCCTAGGGTCCACACTGCAGACTGGGACTGGGGACTACACTGGAGACAGGGCCCAGGGACGACACAGCCGACTGGGCCCAGAGTCGAAACTGCAGTCTGGGCACGGGGACAATACTGCAGAATAGTCACGGCCACCACACTGCCGCAGTCCACTGGGACCACACTGCAGTCTTCGCCTGGGGACCACAATGCAGACTGGGCCAGGGAACTATACTGCAGACTGGGCCCAGTGACCACATTGTACAATCGAACCAGGGAACACACTGCAGACTGGTACAGGGCACAATAATGCAGACTGGGCCCGGGAACCACACTGCAGACTGGGCCTGGGGACCACACTGCAGACTGGGCCTGGGGAGCTCAATGTAGACTGATCCCGGAGACCACACCGCAGAATGGAACCAGCTACCACAGTGCAGACTAGACCCCGGGATGATACTGCCACCTGGGCCCGGGGACTAAATGCAGACCTGGCCCGGGGGCCACACTGCAGACTGGGCCAGGGGACTACACTGCAGTCTGGCCCGGGGACAACACTGCAGACTGGGCAAGTGCCCACAATGCAGACTGGGCCTGGGGACCACACTGCAGACTGGGCCTTGGGACTAAATTGCAGACTGGGCACCTGGACCACACTGCAGTCTGGGCCCTGAGACCACACTGCAGACAAGGCCCAGGCACCACGTTGCAGAATCAGGAAGGCCAATACACTGCAGACCAGACCCAGGGGCCACATTGCAGACTGGGCCTGGGGACTACACTGCATACTATGCCCGGGAACACGCTGCAGACTGGGCCCAGAGACCACACTGCACAATGGGCCGGGGACCACACTGCAGACTGGGACCAGGGACAATACTGCAGAGTGGGCCCAGAGTCTACACTGCAGACTCGGTATGGGGACAACACTGCAGAATAGTCATGGCCACCACACTGCCGCAGTCCCCTGGGACCACAATGCAGTCTAGGCCCGGGGACCACACTGCAGACTGGTCCCAGAGACAACAATGCAGACTGTGCCCGGACACCACACCACAGACTGGGCCCAGAGACCACATTGTGGAATCGAACCAGGGAACACATTGCAGATTGGTACATGGCACCATAATGCAGACTGGGCCGGGGACCACACTGCAGACTGGAACAAGGAGCCACACTGCAGACAGGGTCCTTGGACCACGCTGCAGACTGGGCCCAGGGTCCACACTGCAGACTTGGCCCAGGGACCACACTTCAGACTAGGCCCACGGTCCACACTGCAGACTGGGCCCAGTGTCAACACTACAGACAAACCCGGGGACCACACTTCAGACTGGGCCCACGGTCCACACTGCAGACTGGGCCCAGTTACCACACTTCAGACTAGGCCCGGCGACCACAATGCAGACTGTGCCTGGGGACAACACTTCAGACTGGGCCTCGTGACCACACTGTAAACTGGAGCTGGGGACCACATTGCAGTCTAGGCCCGTCCACCACACTGCAGACTGGGCCCGGAGACCACACTGCAGACTGGGCCCCGAGACCAGACTGAAGACTGGGCCCTGAAACTACACTGCAGATTGTGCCCTGGGACCACACTGCAGATTGGACACAGTGCCCACACTGCAGACTGGGCCTGGGGACCACACTGCAGACTGGGCCAGGGACCACACTGCAGACTGCGCCTGGGGACCACATTGCAGACTGGGCCTGGGGACCTCTCTGCCGTCAGGGCCCGGAAACCACACTTGAGACTGGGCCCACTGACCACATTGTAGAATTGAACCAGGGAACAAACTGCAGACTGGTACAGGGCACCATTATGCAGACTGGGCCCAGTGACCACACAACAGAGTGGGTCCCGGCTACCACACTGCAGACTGAGCCAAAAGACCACCCTGCAGGCTCACACCCACCACCACACTGCAGACTGGGCCCTGGGACCACACTGCAGACTGGGTTCGGAGACCTCTCTGCCATCAGGGCCCAGGGACCACACTGCAGACTGGGCCTGGGGACCACACTGCAGACTGGGCCCAGGGACCACACTTCAGACTGGGCCTAGGGACTACATTGCAGACTGGGCCTGGGGAGCTCAATGCAGACTAGGCCCGAGGACCACATTTCACACTCGGCCGGGGACCACAATGTAAACTGATCCCGGAGACAACACCGCAGAATGGAACCAGCTACCAGAGTGCAGACTAGACCCCGGGATGATACTGCCACCTGGGCCCGGGGACTAAATGCAGACCTGGCCCGGGGGCCACACTGTAGACTGGCCCAGTGCCCACTCTGCAGACTGGGCATGGGAACCACACTGCAGACTGGGCCTGGGGACCACACTGCAGACTGGGCCTGGGGACCACACTGCAGACTGGGCCTGGGGACCACACTGCAGACTGGGCCTTGGGACCAAATTGCAGACTGGGCACCTGGACCACACTGCAGTCTGGGCCCTGAGACTACACTGCAGACAGGGCCCAGGCACCACGTTGCTGAATGGGGACGGCCAATACACTGCACACCAGACCCAGGGGCCACACTGCAGACTGGGCCTGGGGACTACACTGCATACTATGCCCGGGAACACGCTGCAGACTGGGCCCAGAGACCACACTGCACACTGGGCCGTGGACCACACTGCAGACTGGAATCAGGGACAATACTGCAGAGTGGGCCCAGAGTCCACACTGCAGACTCGGTATGGGGACAACACTGCAGAATAGTCATGGCCACCACACTGCCGCAGTCCCCTGGGACCACAATGCAGTCTAGGCCCGGGGACCACACTGCAGACTGGGCCCAGGGACCGCTGTGCAAACTGGGCCCAGGGACTACACTGCAGTCTGGGCCCGGGGACCACACTTCACACTCGGCCGGGGACCACACTGCAGACTGGGCCCGGCAACCACAATGCAAACTGGTCCCAGAGACTTCTCCACAGATGGGACCCAGCTACCACACTGCAGACTAGACCCGGGGATGATACTGCCACCTGGGCCCGGGGACAAACTGCAGACTGGCCCAGGGACAACACTGCAGACTGAGCCTGGGACTACATGGAAGGCTGGGCCTGGGGAGCACAATGCAGACTCGGCACGAGGACAACATTTCACACGGCCCGGGACCACACCGCAGACTGGGCCCGGGGACCACTCTGCAGTCTGGCCCATGGAGTACACTGCAGTCTGGGCCTAGTCACCACCCTGCAGGCTGGGTTTGGGGACCTCTCTGCCATTAGGGCCCGGGAACAACACTGCAGACTGGGCCCAGGGACCACACTTCAGGCTGGGCAGAGGACCACACTGCAGACTGGGACTGGGGACCGCACTGCAGACTGGGCCCTGGACCATACTTCAGACTGGGCCCAGGGTCCACACTGAAGACTTAGCCTGGGGAGCACACTTAAGACAGGGCCCAATGTCCACACCGCAGACTGGGCCCAGTGTCCACACTGCAGAATAGGCCTGGGTACCACACTGCAGACTGGGCGAAGGATCCACACTGCAGACTGGGTCCGGGGACCACACTGCAGGCTGGGTTTGGGGACCTATCTGCCATCAGGGCACGGGGACAACACTTCAAACTGGGCAGAGGACCACACTGCAGACTGGGCCCAGGGACTACACTTTAGACTGGGCCCGGGGACCACAATGCACACTGGGCCCGGGGACCACACTTCGGACTGGGTCACAAGGTCCACACTGCAGACTGGGCCCATGGCCCACACTACAGATTGGGCCATGGGATCAGACTTGGACCGGGATCAACACTGCTGACTCGGACCGGCGTCTACATTGCAAACTGGGCCTGTGGACGAGACTGCAGACAGCGACCGGGGACAACACTGCAGGCTGGGCCCGGGTAACCACACTGCAGGTTGGGCCTAGACAGCTCGCTGCAGATTTGGCCCAGGGACGCAATGCAGACTGGGCCCGGGGACCACAATGCAGACTGGGCCCAGATGCCAGACTGCAGACTGATTCCGGGGTCCACACTGCAGACTGAGCCGGGGGAAGACACAGCCGAATGGGCCTGCGGTCCAACATGCAGACTTGGTCCAGTGACCACACTGCAGGTTGGGACTGGCCACCATAATGCAGACTGGGCCCGGAGACCACGCTGCAGACTGGGCCCGGTGAACACACTGCAGACAGGACCAGGGAACCACAATGCCGACTAGGCCCGGGAACCACACTGCAGACTGGGCCCACGGACCTTACTGAAGTCTGGGCCCGGGGATTGCACTGTAGACTGAGCCCGGAGTTCATGCTTCAGACTGGGCCCAGAAACCACACTGCAGACTGAGCTCAAAGACCACACTGTAGACTGGTTTGGAAAGCACACTTCAGACTGGGCCTGGCTATCACCCTGCAGACTGGGCCCTAGCAGCGCACTGTAGACAGGGCCCAGGGACCACACCGCAGACAGGGCCTGGGGACCACACTGTAGCCAAGGCCAGCAGCCACACTGCAGTCATGGCCTAGTTACCACACTGCAGGCTGGGTTTGGGGACCTCTCTGCTGTCAGGGCCCATGGACCACACTGCAGACTGGCCCGGGGGAACACTCTACAGACTGGGTCTGGGGACCACACTGCAGGCTGGGCCCGGGGACGACACTTCAGACTGGGCCGGGTCCACACTGCAGAATGGGCCCAGGGTCCACCCTGCAGACAGGACCAGGGGACCACAATGTAAATTGGCCCCAGTGCCAACACTGCGGAGTGGGCCCAAGGACCACAATGTAGACTGGGCCATGGAACCAGACTGCAGACTGGGACCGGGGACAACACTGCTGTCTCAGTCCGGGGACTACAATGCAAACTGGGCCTGTGGACCAGACTGCAGACAGTGCCGGGGAGAACACTGCAGGTTGAGCCCGGGGACCACACTGCAGACTGGGCCTAGACATCTCTCTGCAGACTGGGCTCAGGGACAACACTGCAGACTGTGCCCAGGGTCCACAATGCAGATGGGGCCCAGGGTCCAGATTGCAGACTTGGCCTGGGGACCACACTGCAGACTGGGCCCAGGGTCCACATTGCAAACTGGGCAAGGGGTCCACACTGCAGACTGGGACCAAGGACCACACTTCAGACAGGACCCACAGTCCAGAGCTGCAGACTGGGTCCGGAGAACACACTGCAGACTGGGCCTGGGGACCAGACTGCAGACAGCGACTGGGGACAACACTGCATGCTGAGCCCGGGTAACCACACTGCAGCCTGGGCCTAGACAGCTCTCTGCAGACTTGGCCCAGGGTCCGCACTGCAGACTGGGCCCGGGGACCACAATGCAGACTGGGCCCAGAAGCCAGACAGCAGACTGATTCCGGGGACTACACTGCAGACTGGACCCGGGGACCAGACTGCAAATTGGGCCCGCGGACCACACTGCAGACAGGGCCCAGGGACCACACTGCAGACTGAGCTCAAAGACCACACTGTAGACTGGTTTGGAAAGCACACTGCAGACTGGGCCTGGCTATCACCCTGCAGACTGGGCCCTAGCAGCACACTGTAGACAGGGACCGGGGACCAAGCTGCAGACTGGGTTTGGGGACCTCTCTGCCATCAGGGCCCGGGAAAAACACGGCAGACTAGGCCCAGGGACCGCACTTCAGACTTGGCCCGGGGACCATACTTCAGACTGGGCCCAGGGTCCACACTGCTGACTCGGCCCGGGGAACCCACAACAGACTGGTCCCTGGGACCTTGGGACCACACTTCAGACTGGGCCCAGAAAACAATCTGCAGACTGGGCTCGGAAACCACACTGCAGACGGGGCTTAGACACCTCTCTACAGATTCGGCCCACGGACCATACTGCAGTCTGGGCCCAGGGGCAGCACTGAAGACAGGGCCCAGGGACCACACTGCAGACTGAGCTCAAAGCCCACACTGTAGACTGGTTTGGAAAGCACACTGCAGACTGGGCCCCAGCAGCACACAGTAGACAGGGCCTGGGGACCAAAATGCAGACTGGGCCCAAGGACACAGTGCAGACTGGGCCCAATGCCCATATTGTAAACAGGGCCTGGGGACCACACTGCAGACTGGGCTATAGGACCAAACTGCAGACTGAGCCCTGAGAACACGCTGCAGACTGGGCCTGGAGACCACACTGCAGACGGGGCTTAGACACCTCTCTGCAGTTTGGGCCCACGGACCATACTGAAGTCTGGGCCCAGGGGCAGGACTGCAGACTGAGCCCGAGAACAAGCTGCAGACTGGGCCCAGAAACCACACTGCAGACAGGGCCCAGGGACCACATTGCATACTGAGCTCAAAGACCACACTGTAGATTTGTTTGGAAAGCACACGGCAGACAGGGCCCAGGGACATCACTGTAGACAGAGCCAGCGACCACACTGTAGACAGGGCCCGGGAACCACACTTGAGACTTGGCCCGGGGACCAAACTGCAGACTGGATCCGGGGACCACATTACAGACTGGCCCGGGGACTAGACTGCAGACTGGGCCTGGGGACTACACTTCAGACTGGGCCCAGGGACCACACTGCAGTCTGGGCCGGGGATCACGCTGCAGTTTGGGACAGGGTACCGCACTGCAGACTGGGTCCTTGGACCACACTGCCGACTGGACTCAGAGACCACAATGCAGACTGTGCCCAGAGACTACACTGCAGATTGGGCCTGGGAACCACACTACAGACAGGGCCATGGGTCCAGACTGCATTCAGTGCCCGGGGACCACACTGCAGGCTCTGCCTGGAGACAACACTACAGACGGGGCTTAGACACCTCTCTGCAGTTTGGGCCCACGGACCATACTGAAGTCTGGCCCCAGGGGCAGCATTGCAGACTGAGCCCAAGAACAAGCTGCAGACTGGGCCCAGAAACCACACTGCAGACAGGGCCCAGGGACCACACCGCAGACTGAGATCAAAGACCACACTGTAGACTGGTTTGGAAAGCACACTGCTGATTGGGCCCCAGCAGCACACTGTAGACAGAGCATGGGTACCACACTGCAGACCGGGGCCCAGGGTCCAAACTGCAGACAGGGCCGGGGATGACATTGCAGACTGGGCCTGGCTATCACACTGCAGACTGGGCCCCAGCAGCACACTGTAGACAGGGCCTGGGTACCACACTGCAGACTGGGGCCCTGGGTCCAAACTGCAGACAGGGCCGGGGATGACACTGCAGATTGGGCATGGGGACCAAACTGCAGACTGTGCCCGGCGACCACTCTTTAGACTGGGCCCAGGGACCACACTGGAGAGTGGGCCGGGGTCCACGCTGCAGACTGGGACAGGGAACCACACTGCAGACTGGGTCAGTGGACAACAATGCAGACTGGGCACAGAGACCACACTGCAGATTGGGCCCAGGGACAACACTGCAGACTGAGCTCAAAGACCACACTGTAGACTGGTTTGGCCATTAACCACACTGCAGACTGTGCCCGGCAACCACTCTTTAGACAGGGCCCAGGGGCATCACTGTAGACAGGGCCGGCGACCACACTGCAGACTGGGCCCAGAGACAACACTGCAGAATGGGCCCAGGGACAACACTGCAGACTGAGCTCAAAGATGACACTGTAGACTGGTTTGGAAAGCACACTGCAGACTCGGCCCCAGCAGCACACTGTAGAAAGAGCCAGCAACCAAACTGCAGACTGTGTTCCGGGACAAAAATGCAGACTGGGCCCAGGGACCACATTGCAGACTGGGTCCGGGGACCACACTGCAGACTGGACCCAGCAGCCACGTTACAGACTGCGCCATGGGACCAGACTGCAGACAGTGTCCGGGCACCATACTGCAGGCTGTGCCCAGAGACCACACTGCAGACTGGGCCAAGACACCTCTCTGCAGACTGGCCCAAGGACCATACTGCAGTCTGGGCCCAGGGACCGCACTACAGACTGAGCCCAGAGAACAATCTGCAGACTGGGCCCAGAAACAACACTGCACACTGGGCCCAGGTACCACTCCGCAGTTGGGGCCCGAGACACACTTAAGCCTGGGCCCAGGGACCACATTGCAGACTGGGTCCGGGACCACACTGCAGACTGGGCCCGGGACCACACTGCAGATTGGGACAGGAAACTGCACTGCAGACTGTGTCCGTGGACAACACTGCAGTCTGAGTACAGAGACCACACTGCAGACTGGGCCCTGGACCACCATCCAGACTGGGCACAGAGAACACACTGCAGACTGGGCCTGTGGCCCACACTACAGATTGAGCCTAGACACGTCTCTGCAGACTGGGCCGTCGGACCATACTGAAGTCTGGGCCCAGGGACTGCACTGCAGACTGAGCCCGGAGAACATGCTGCAGACTGGGCCCAGAGGCAGCACTGCAGACTGAGCCTGAGAACAAGCTGCAGACTGGGCCCAGAAACCACACTGCACACAAGGCCCAGGGACCACACTGCAGACTGAGTTCAAAGACCACACTGTAGACTGGTTTGGAAAGAACACTGCAGACTGGGCCTCACTATCACACTGCAGACTGGGCCCCAGCAGCACACTGTAGACAGGGCCTGGAGACCACACTGTAGACTGGATTTGGGGTCCTCTCTCCAATCAGGGCCCAGGGACCACACTGCATACTGAACTCAAAGACCGCACTGCAGACTGGGCACAGAGACAACACTTCAGACTGGACACAGAGACCACACTGCAGACTGGGCCTAGGGACCACACTGCAGACTGAGCTCAAAGACCACACCGTAGACTGGTTTGGAAAGCACACTGCAGACTGGGCCCCAGCAGCACACTGTAGACAGGGCCAGCAACCACACTGCAGGTTTGGCCCAGGGACCACACTTCTGACTGGGCCTGGGGCCCACACTGCAGACTGGTCCCGTGGCCCACTCTACAGACTGGGCCATGGGACCAGACTGCAGACAGTGCCCAGGGAGCACACTGCAGGCTGTGCCCAGAGACCACACTGCAGACTTGGCCAAGACAACCTCCCTGCAGACTGGGTCCACAGACCTTATGGCATTCTGGGCCCAGGGACCGCACTTCAGACTGAGCCCAGAGAACAATCTGCAGACTGGGCCCAGAAACCACACTGCAGACTGGGCCCAGGGACCACACCGCAGACCGGGCCCGAGACCACACTTAAGACTGGGCCCAGGATCCACACTTCAGACTGGGTTGGGGACCACACTGCAGAATGGGCCCAGTGCCAACACTGCAGACTGGGTCCATGGATCACACCGCAGACTGGGCCAGGGACAATGCTGCAGACTGAGCCCGGGGCAAACACTGCAGACTGAGTACAGAGACCGCACTGCAGACTGGGCCTGTGGCCCACACTGCAAACTGGTCCCATGGCCCACACTAAAGACTGGGCCATGGGACCAGACTGCACACAGTGCCCGGGGATCACACTGCAGGCTGTTCCCAGAGACCACACTGCAGACTGGGCCAAGACACCTCCCTGCAGACTGGGCCCATGGACCATACTGCAGTCTGGGCCCAGGGACTGCACTTCAGACTGAGCCCAGAGAACAATCTGCAGACTGGGCCCGGGTCCACTATGCAGACTGGACCCGGGACCACACTGCAGACTGGGCCTAGACACCTCTCTGCAGACTGGGCCTTCGGATCATACTGAAGTCTGGGCCCAGGGACTGCATTGCAGACTGAGCCCGGAGAACACGCTGCAGACTGGGACCAGGGACAACACTGCAGACAGAGCCCAAGGACCAGACTGCAGACTGGCCCGGGGCCCACACTGCAGACTAGTCCCGTGGCCCACACTACAGAGTGGGCCATGGAACCAGACTGCAGACAGTGCCCAGGGACCACACTGCAGACTGGGCCAAGACAATTCTCTGCAGACTGGGCACAGGGACCATACTGCATTCTGGGCCCGGGGACCACACTTCAGACTGAGCCCAGAGAACAATCTGCAGACTGGACCCAGGGTCCACACTGCAGACTGGGCCATGGGACCAGACTGCAGACAGTGCCCGGGGACCATACTGCAGACTGGGCCAAGACACCTCTCTGCAGACTGGGCCATGGGACCATACTGCAGTCAGGGCGCAGGGACCACACTACAGACTGAGTGCAGAGAACAATCTGCAGACTGGGCCCAGAAACCACACTGCAGACTGGGCCCAGAAACCACAATGCACACAGGGCCCGGGACCACAATGCAGACTGAGCCCGAGACCACACTTAAGACTGGGTCCAGGGACCACATTGAGACTGGGCCAGGGACCACACTGCAGATTGGGCATACGGAGCATACTGCAGTCTGGGCCGGGGACCGTGTTGCGACCTGGGACGGGGAACCACACTGCAGACTGGGTCTGTTGCCCACACTACAGACTGGACCTAAACACCTCTCTGCAGTGGGCCTTCGGACCATACTGAAGTCTGAGCTCAGGGACTGCACTGCAGACTGAGCCCGGAGAACACGTTGCAGAATGGGCCCAGGGACAACACTGCAGACAGGGCCCAGGTTCCTCAATGCAGACTGAGCTCAAAGACCACACTGTAGACTGGTTTAGAAAGCACACTGCAGACTGGGCCCAGGGACCACACTGTAGACAGGTCCGGCGACCACACTGTAGACTGTTCCCAGGGACTAAAATGCAGACAGGGCCCAAGGACCACACTGCAGACTGCGCCCGCCGACCACACTGCAGACTGGGCCCAGTGCCCACATTGCAGACAGGGTCCGGGGACCACACTACAGACTGAGCCTGTGTCCACACCGCAGAATGGGCCCAGGGACCACACTTCAGACAGGGCAGGGGACCACACTGCAGACTGGGACAAGGAACCACACTGCAGACTGGGTCCGTAGACCACACTGCCGACTGGGCACAGAGACCACACTGCAGACTGGGCCCAGTGACTACACTGCAGATTGGGCCTGGGAACCACACTACACACAGGGCCTAGGGACCACACTGCAGGCTGAGCTCAAAGACCACACTGTAGACTGGTTTGGAAAGCACACTGCAGACTGGGACTGGCTATCACACTGCAGACTGGGTTCGGGACCTCTGCTGTCAGAGCCTGGTGACCACACTGCAGGCTGTGCCCAGAGACCACACTGCAGACAGGGCCAAGACACCTCCCTGCAGTCTGGGCCCAGGGACTGCACTTCAGACTGAGCCCAGAGAACAATCTGCAGACTGGGCCCGGGACCACAATGCAGACTGGGCCCGGGACCACACTGCAGACTGGGCCCAGGGACAACACTGCAGAAAGGGCCCAAGGAACACACTGCACATTGGCCCAGGGCCCACACTGCAGACTGGGCCAATACAATTCTCTGCAGACTGGGCCCAGGGACCATACTGCATTCTGGGCCCGGGGACCGCACTTCAGACTGAGCCCAGAGAACAATCTGCAGACTGGGCCCAGAAACCACAATGCACACAGGGCCCAGGACCACAATGCAGACCGGGCCCGAGACCACACTTAAGACTGGGTCCAGGGACCACATTGCAGACTGGGCCCGGGGACCACACTGCAGATTGGGCATATGGAGCATACTGCAGTCTGGGCCGGGGACGTTTTGCAGCCTGGGACAGGGAACCACACTGCAGACTGGGTCTGTGGCCCACACTACAGGCTGGGCCTAAACACCTCTCTGCAGACTGGTCCTTCTGACCATACTGAAGTCTGAGCCCAGGGACTGCACTGCAGACTGAGCCCGGAGAACACGCTGCAGACTGCGCCCAGGGACAACACTGCAGACAGGGCCCAGGTTCCTCAATGTAGACTGAGCTCAAAGACCACACTGTAGACTGGTTTGGAAAGCACACTGCAGACTGGGCCCAGGGACCACACTGTAGACAGGGCCGGCGACCACACTGCAGACTGTTCCCAGGGACCAAAATGCAGACTGCGCCCGCCGACCACACTACAGATTGGGCCCAGTGCCCACATTGCAGACAGGGCCCGGGGACCACACTACAGACTGGGCCTGGGACCACACCGCTGAATGGGCCCAGGGACCACACTTCAGACTGGGACAAGGAACCACACTGCAGACTGGGACAAGGAACCACAATGCAGACTGGGCACGGAGACCACACTGCAGACTGGGCCCAGTGACTACACTGCAGATTGGGCCTGGGAACCACACTACACACAGGGCCTAGGGACCACACTGCAGGCTGAGCTCAAAGACCACACTGTAGACTGGTTTGGAAAGCACACTGCAGACTGGGCGTCGCTATCGCACTGCAGACTGGGCCCCAGCAGCACACTTCGGACTGGGCCCAGGGTCCAAACTGCAGACTGGGCCCAGTGTCCACACTGCAGACTGGGCCCGGGACCACAGTTAAGACTGGGCCCAAGGACCACACTGCAGACTGGGACAGGGAGCCACACTGCAGACTGGGTCCGTGGACCACTTTGCTGATTGGGCACAGAAACCACACTGCAGACAGGACCCAAGGACTACACTGCAGACTGAGCCTGGAGATCATGCTGCAGACTGGGCCCAGAAACCAAACTGCAGATAGGACCCAGGGACAACACTGCAGACTGAGTTCGAAGACCACACTGTAGACTGGTTTGGAAAGCACACTGCAGACTGGGCCCCAGCAGCGCACTTCAGACTGGGCCCAGGGATCAAACTGCAGACTGGGCCCAGGTTCGACACTGCAGACTGGGCCCGGTACCACACTTAAGACTGGGCCCAGGGACCACACTGCAGACTGGGCCCAGGGACCACACTGAAGACTGGGCCCAGGGACCACACTGCAGCCTGGGACAGGGAGCCACACTGCAGACTGGGTCCGTGGACCACTTTGCTGACTGGGCACAGAGACCACACTTCAGACTGGGCCCAGAGACCACACTGCAGACAGGACCCAGGGACCACACTGCAGACTGAGCCCAGAGATCATGTTGCAGACTGGGCCCAGAAACCAAACTGCAGACAGGACCCAGGGACAACACTGCAGACTGAGTTCGAAGACCACACTGTAGACTGGTTTGGAAAGCACACTGCAGACTGGGCGTCAGCAGTACACTGTAGACAGGGCCAGCAACCACACTGCAGACTGGTCCCAGACTGCAGTCAGTGCCCAGGGACTACACTGCAGGCTGAGCCTGGGGACCAGACTGCAGACTGGGCCAAGACACCTCTCTGCAGAGTGGGCCCACGGACCTTACTGAAGTCTGGGCCCAGGGACCACACTTCAGACTGAGCCCAGAGAACAATCTGCAGACTGGGCCCAGAAACCACACTGCAGACTGGGCCCAGGGACCACACCGCAGACTGGGCCCGAGTCCACAATGCAGACTGAGCCCGAGACCACACTTAAGACTAGGCCAGGGTCTACCCTGCAGACTTGGCCAGGGACCTCACTGCAGAATGGGCCCAGTGCCAACACTGCGGACTGGGCCAGGGATCACACCGCAGACTTGGCCAGGGCCTACGCTGTAGACTGGGATCGGGAACTACACTGAAGACTGGGGCCGTGGACCACACTGCAGACTGAGTACAGAGACCACACTGTAGACTGGTCCCGTGGCCCACCCTACAGACTGGGCCCAAGGACCATACTGCAGACTGGGCCAGGGACCACACTGCAGTCTGGGCCGGGGTCCACGTTGCGGCCTGGTACAGGGAACCACAGTGCAGAAAGCGTCTGTGGACCACACTTCAGACGGGGCACAGAGAACACACTGCAGACTGGGCCCGTGGCCCACACTACAGACTGGGCCTAGACAACTCTCTGCAGACTGGGCCGTCGGACCATACTAAAGTCTGGGCCCAGGGACTGCACTGCAGATTGAGCCCGGAGAACACGCTGCAGACTGGGCCCAGGGACCACACTTCAGACTGGGCAGGGGACCACACTGCAGACTGGACTGGGGACCACACTGCAGACTGGACATGCGGTCCATTCTGCAGTCTGAGGCGGCTACTGCGCTGCAGACTGGGACAAGGAACCACACTGCAGACTGGTTCCTTAGACCACACTGCAGACTGGGACAAGGAACCACACTGCAGACTGGGTCCTTAGACCACACTGCAGACTGGGCCCAGAGACCACACTGCAGATTGGGCCTGGGAACCACACTGCAGAAAGGGCCATGGGACCAGACTGCAGACAGTGCCCGGGGACCACACTGCAGTCTGTGCCTGGAGACCACACTGCCGACGGGGCTTAGACACCTCTCTGCAGATTGGGCCCACGGACCATACTGAAGTCTGAGCCCAGGGGCAGCATTGCAGACTGAGCCCAAGAACAAGCTGCAGACTGGGCCCAGAAACCACACTGCAGACAGGGCCCAGGGACCACACTGCAGACTGGGCTATGAGACCAGACTGCAGTCTGTGCCCGGGGACCACACTGCAGGCTGAGATAGGGAATCACACGGCAGACTGGGTCCGTGGACCACACTGCTGACTGGGCACAGCGGGCACACTGCAGACTAGGCCCAGAGACCACACTGCAGACTGGGCCCATGGCCCACACTAAAAACTGGGCCTTGGGACCAGACTGAAGACTGGGACCAGGGACAACACGGCTGTCTCAGACTGTGGACTATAATGCAAACTGGACATGTGAACCAGACTGCAGACAGTTCCCGGGCACCACACTGCACACTGGACCTAGACACCTCTCTGCAGACTGGGCCTTCGGACCTAACTGAAGTCTGGGCACAGGGACTGCTCGGCAGACTGAGCCCGGAGAACAAGCTGCAGACTGGGCCCAGAAACCACATTGCAGATAGGGACCAGGGACCATCCTGCAGACTGAGTTCAAAGACCACACTGTAGACTGGTTTGGAAAGCACACTGCATACTCGGCCCCAGCAGCACACTGTAGACAGTGACAGGGGACCACACTGTAGACAGGGCCAGTGGCCACACTGCAGTCATGGCCTAGTCACCACACTGCAGACAGCGTTTGGGGACCTCTCTGCCATCAGTTCCTTGGGACGACACTGCAGACTGGGCAGGGCACCACACTGCAGACTGGGCCTGGGGAACACGCTGCAGACTGGGCCCGGGGACCACAGTGCAGGCTAGGCCCGGGGAGCACACTGCAGGCTGGGCCCGGGGATGATACTTCAGACTGGGCTTGGGGACCACACTTCAGACTGGGCCGGGAGCAGACTGCAGAATGGGCCCTTGGTCCACACTGTAGACAGGGCCCAGGGATCACACTGCAGACGGGGCCAGGGACCACACTGCTGACTGGGCACAGAGAGGACACTGCAGACTAGGCCCAGGGTCCAAAATGCAGAATGGGCCCAGGGACCACACTGCAGGCTGAGATAGGGAATCACACGGCAGACTGGGACTGGGGACAACACTGCTGTCTCAGACCGGGGACTGCACTGCAAACTGGACCTTTGGACAAGACTGCAGACAGTGCTCGGGAAACACATTGCTGACTGGGCCCAGGGACAACACTGCGGACTGAACTCAAAGACCACACTGTAGACTGGTTTGGAAAGGACACTGCAGACTGGGCCTGGCTATCACCCTGCAGACAGGGCCCAGTCACTACACTGCAGACTGGGTTTGGGGACCTCTCAACCGTCAGGGCCCGGGGACCATACTTTAGACTGGGTCCAGGACCACAGTGCAGACTGGGCCCAGAGTCCACACTGCAGACTGGGCCTGGAGACCACATTGCAGACTGGGCCCGTGGCTCACACTACAGACTGGGCCATTGGACCAGACTGCAGACAGTGCTCGGGGACCACACTGCAGGCTGTACCCGGAGACCACACTGCAGACTGGACCTAGACACCTCTCTGCAGACTGGGCCCATGGACCATACTGCAGTCTGGGCCCAGGGACCGCACTACAGACTGAGCCCAGAGAACAAGCCGCAGACTTGCCCAGAAACCACACTGCCGTCAGGGCCCAGGATCCACACTGCAGACAGGGCCCAGGGAGCACACTGCAGACTGAGCTCAAAGACCACACTGTAGACTGGTTTGGAAAGAACACTGCAGACAGGCCTGGCTACCACACTGCAGACTGGGACCCAGCAGCACCCTGTAGACAGGGCCGGTGACCACATTGCAGGCATAGCCCAGTCACCACACTTCAGACTGGGCCTGGGGACCACACTGCAAACTGAGCTCAAAGACCACACTGTAGACTTATTTGGAAAGAACACTGCAGACTGGGCTCCAGCAGCACACAGTAGACAGGGCCTGGGGACCACATTGCAGACAGTGCCAGTCACCATACTGCAGACTGGGTTTGGGGACCTCTAAGCCATCAGGGCCCGGGTACCACACTGCAGACTGGGCCTGGGGACCACACTGCAGACTGGGCACAGGGACCACACTGCAGACTGGGCCGGGGACCACATTGCAGACTGGGCCTGGGGACCACACTTCAGACTGGGTTGAGGAGCAGACTGCAGAATGAGCCCATGGTCCACCCTGCAGACTGGGCCTGGAGACCACAATGCAGATTGGGCCGAGTGCCAACAGTGCAGACTGGGCCCAGAGATCACACTGCAGACTCGGCCCGGGGACCACACTTCTGACTGGGCCCAGGGTCCACACTACAGACTGAACCCAAGGACCACACTGCAGACTGGGTCGGGGACCACACTGCAGACTGGGCCTGGGGACCACACTGCAGACAGGGCTTGGGGACCACACTGCAGACTGGGCCTGGGGACCACACTGCAGACTGGGCCTGGGGACCACACTGCAGACTGGGCCTGGGGACCACACTGCAGACTGGGCACAGGGAACACACTGAAGTTTGGGCCCATGTCCCACACTACAGACTGAGCCATTGGACCAGACTGCAGACAGGGCCCTGGGACCACACTACAGACTGAGCTTAAAGACCACACTGTAGACTGGCTTGGAAAGAACACTGTAGACTGGGCCTGGCTATCACACTGTAGACAGGGCCCGGGGACCACACTGCAGACAGGGCCAGTCACCACACTGCAGACTGGGTTTGGGGACCACTCTGCCGTCAAGGCCCGGGTACCACACTGCAGACTGGGCCCGGGACCACACTGCAGACTGGGCCGGGGACCACATGGCTGACTGGGCCTGGGAACACACTGCAGACGAGGCCCAGAGACCACACTGCGGACTGGGCCCGGGGACCACACTGCAGACTGGGCCCAGGGACCACACTGCAGTCTGAGCCCGGGAATGACACAGCCGACTGGAACTGGCGTCCAAAATATAGACTTGGCCCAGTGACGACACTGCATGTTGGGACCGGCCACCATAATACAGATGGGGCTAGGGGCCCACACTGCAGAATGTGCCCAGGGTCCACTCTGCAGACAGGGCATTCTGACCACAATGCAAATTGGGCCCGGGGACCACATTTCAGACTGGGCCCGGGGACCAAACTGCAGACTGGGCCTGGGCACCACACTGCAGACTGGGTCCAGAGCCCACACTGCAGACAGGGCCTGTGGACGACAGTGCAGACTGGGCCCAGGGGCCACATTTCAGAATGGGCTGGGGAACACACTACAGACTGGGCCCAGGGACCACACTTCAGACTGGGCGCAGGGTCCACACTGCAGACTGTGCCCGGGGACCACCCTGCAGACTGGGCCCAGGACCACACTGCAGTCTGGACCCAGAGACCACTCTGCAGACTGGGCCCGAGGACCACATAGAAGAGTGGGCCAGTGGACCAAACAGCAGACAGTGCCTGAGGACTGCACTTAAGACTGGGCCCGGAGACCACACTGCAGACTGGGCTGGGGACCACACTGCAGACTGGGTCCAGGGAACACACTTCAGACTGGGCCCAGGAACGACACTTCAGACTGGGCCTGGGGACCACACTGCAGAATGGGCCCAGTGCCAACACTGCGGACTGGGCCCAGAGATCATACTGCAGTCTGGGCCATGGACCATGCTGCAGACTGGGCCTAGACACCTCACTGCAGACTGGGTCTACAGACCATACTGCAGTCTGGGCCCAGGGACCGCACTGCAGACTGAGCTCAAAGATGACACTGTAGACTGGTTTGGAAAGCACACTGCAGACTTGGCCTGGCTATCGCACTGCAGACTGGGCCCCAGCAGCACACTGTAGACAGGGCCCAGGGAACACACTGCCGACAGTGTCAGTCACCACGCTGCAGATTGGGTTTTGGGACCTCTCTGCCATCAGGGCCGGGGACCACACTGCAGACTGGGCCCAGGGGACAAAATGCAGACTGGGCCTGTGTTCCATACTGCAGTCTGGGACGGGGATCATCCTGCAGACTGGGACAGGGAACCACACTGCAGGACTGGGTCCGTGGACCACACTGCAGACTGGGCCCAGAGACCACACTTCAGCTTTGGCCCATGGCCCACACTACAGACTGGGCCATGGAACCAGACTGCAGGCTGGAACCGGGTACAACACTGCTGTCTCAGACTGGGGACTTTACTGCAAACTGGGCCTGTGGACCAGACAGCAGACAGTGCCTGGGGACAACACTGCAGGCTGAGCCCGGGGACCAGAGTGCAGACTGGGCCTAGACACCTCTCTGTAGACTGAGCCCAGAGACCATACTGCAGGCTGAGCTCAAAGACCACACTGTAGACTGGTTTGGAAATCACACTGCAGACTGGGCCTGGCTATCGCACTGCAGACTGGGCCCCAGCAGCACACTGTAGGCAGGGCCCGGGGACCACACTGCAGTCATGGCCTAGTCACCACACTGCAGACAGGGCCCAGGGACCACACTTCAGTCTGGGCAGAGGACCACACTGCAGACAGGGCGTTCGGACCACAGTGCAAATTGGGCCCAGGGACCACATTTCAGACTGGGTCCAGAGCCCACACTGCAGACAGGGCCTGTGGACGACAGTGCAGACTGGGCCCAGGGGCCACATTTCAGAATGGGCTGGGGAACACACTGCAGACTGGGTGCGGGGACCACACTTCACACTGGGCCCATTGACCACACTGCAGACTGGGCCCGGGACCACACTGCAGACTGGGCCCGGGACCACACTGCAGACTGGGCCTGGGGACCACACTGCAGACTGGGTCTGGGGACCAAAATACAGTCTGGGCCCGGGGACCACATTGCAGGCGGGGCCCGGGGACGACACTGCAGACTGGGCCCATGGATCATACTGCAGTCTGGGCTATGGATCACACTGCAGACTAGGCCTGGGGACCACACAGCAGAATGGGCCTGGGGTCCACATTGCAGGCTGGGCCCGGGGACCACACTTCAGACTGGGCCCGAGCACCAAACTGCAAACTGGGCTCCGGGACCACACTTCAGACTGGGCTGGGGAACACACTGCAGAATGGGCCCAGGGACCACAATGCAGATTGTGCCCAGTGCCAACACTGGAGGCTGGGCCATGTGACCAGACAGCAGACAGTGCCCGGGGACAACACAGCAGGCTGAGCCCGGGGACCACACTGCAGACTGGGCCTAGTCACCTCTCTGCAGGCCGGGTCCATGGACCAGACTTAAGTCTGGGCCCGTGGACGGAACTGCAGACTGAGCCCGGTGAACACACTGCGGATTGGGCCCAGACACAACACTGCAGGCAGTGTCCAGGGACCAGACTGCAGACTGAGCTCAAAGACCACACTGTAGACTGGGCCTGGGGACCACACTTCAGACTGGACCCGAGGACCACAGTGCAGCCTGGGTATGTGGTATATAATACAGTCTGGGTCAGGGACCACACTGCAGACTGCGTGGGGGAACACGCTACAAACTGCCTGGGGACCACACTGCAGACTGTGCCCGGCGACAACACAGCCGACCGGGCCTGGGGTCCAAAATGTAGACTGGGCTGAGGGGCAAACTGCAGACTGGGCCCAGAGCACACACTGCCTGGGGACTACATTGCAGATTGTGTCATGGGACCAGACTGCAGACTTGTCACGGGGACCACACTGCAGACTGGACCTGGGGACCAAAACACAGACTGGGCCCAGGGACCACAGTGCAGTCTGGGCCCAGGGTCCACACTGCAGACTGGACCCGGGGTCCACACTGCAGACTGGGCCCAGGGTCCACACTTCAGACTGGGCCTGGAGACCAAACTGCAGACTGGGCCCAGGGTCCACACTGCAGACTGGGCCCCGGGACCACACTATAGATTGGGCCTGGGGACCAAACTAAAGACTGGGCCCATGGACCACAGTGCAGGGTGGGCCCGGGGACCACATTGCAGATTGGGCCCAGTGCCAACACTGCGGACTGGGCCCAGGGATCATACTGCAGTCTGGGCCCGTAGACCGCACTGCAGATTGCGCCATGGGACCAGACTGCAAACATTGCAGACCGCACTACAGACCGGGCCTAGACATCTCACTGCAGACTGGGCCCACAGACCATACAGCAGTTGGGCCCAGGGACTGCACTGCAGACTGAGCTCAAAGACGAGACTGTAGACTGGTTTGGAAAGCCCACTGCAGACTTGGCCTGGCAATCACACTGCAGACTGGGCCCCAGCAGCACACTGTTGACAGCGCCGGGTTCCACCCTGCAGACTGGGCCTGGGGCCCACACTGCAGACTGGGCCTGGGGACCACACAGCAGACTGGGCCTGGGGACCACACTGCAGACTGGGCCTGGGGACCACACTTCAGACTGGGCCGGGGCACCAAACTGCAAACTGGGCTCCGGGACCACACTTCAGACTGGGCCGGGGAGCACACTGCAGAATGGGCCCTGGGTCCACACTGCAGACTGGGCCCAGGGACCACAATGCTGATTGTGCCCAGTGCCAACACTGCAGTCTGGGCCATGGGACCAGACAGCAGACAGTGCCCGGGGACAACACAGCAGGCTGAGTCCAGGGACCACATTGCAGAATGGGCCTAGCCACCTCTCTGCAGGCCGGGTCCATGGACCATACTTAAGTCAGGGCCTGTGGAATGCACTACAGACTGAGCCCGGAGAACACGCTGCAGACTGGGCCCAGACACAACACTGCAGGCAGGGTCCAGGGACCACACTGCAGACTGAGCTCAAAGACCACACTGTAGATTGGTTTGGAAAGCACACTACTGACTGGGCCTGGCTATCGCACTGCAGACTGGGCCCCAGCAGCACACTGTAGACAGGGCCCGGGGACCACAATGTAGACAGGGCCGGCGACCACACTGCAGGCATAGCCCAGTCACCGCACTGCAGACTTAGCCCAGGGTCCACACTTCAGACTGGGCCACGGACCACACTGCAGACTGGGCCCAGAGACCACACTGCAGACTGGGCCCGTAGCCCACACTACAGACTGGGCCATGGGACCAGACTGCAGACTGGGCCCGGGGACCACGTTGCAGACTGACCCCAGAGAACAAGCTGCAGACTGGGCCCAGAAAGCACACTGCAGACTGAGCTCAAAGACGACACCGTAGACTGGTTTGGAAAGGACACTGTATACTGGGCCTCGGTATCACACTGCAGACTGGGCCCAGGGACCACACTTCAGTCTGGGCAGGGGACCACACTTCAGACTGGGCCATGGGACCAGACAGCAGACTGGGAAAGGTGACAACACTGCTGTCTCAGACAGGGGACCTCACTGCAAACTGGGCCTGTGGACCAGACTGCAGACTGGGCCTAGACTTTTCTCTGCAGAGTGGGCCCATGGACCATTCTGAATTCTTTGCCCTGGGACTGCACTGCAGACTGAGCCCGGAGAACACGCTGCAGACTGGGCCCAGAAACCACACTGCAGACTGTGCCCAGAAACCACACTGCAGACTGGGCCCAGAAACCACACTGCAGACAGGGCCCAGGGACCACACTGCAGACAGGGCCTAGGGACCACACTGCAGACTGTCCACACTGCAGACTGACCCCAGGGACCACACTGCAGACAGGGCCCAGGGAACACACTGCAGACTGTCCACACTGCAGACTGAGCCCAGGGACCACACTACAGACAGGGCCTAGGGACCAGACTGCAGACTGGGCCGGGGACCAGACTGCAGACTGGGACCGGGAACCACGTTGCAGACTGAGCTCAAAGACGACACTGTAGACTGGTTTGGAAAGCACACTGTAGACAGGGCCTGGGGACCACACTGCAGATTGGGCATGTGGTCCATACTGCAGTCTGGACGGGGGACCATGCTGCAGACTGGGACAGGGAACCACACTGTAGATTGGCCCCGTGGCCCACAGTACAGACTGGGCATGGGACCAGATAGCAGACTGGGAAAGGGGACAACACTGCTGTCTCAGACTGGAGACTTCACTGCAAACTGGGCCTGTGGACCAGACTGCAGACTGGGCCTAGACACCTTTCTGTACACTGGGCCCACGGACCTTACTTAAGTCTGGGCCTTTGACCGCACTACAAAATGACCCTGGAGAACAGGCTGCAAACGGGTCCCAGACACAACACTGCAGGCAAAGCCCAGTCACCACACTGCAGACTGAGATCAAAGACCACACTGTAGACTGGTTTGGAAAGCACACTGTTGACTGGGCCTGGTTATCACAATGCAGACTGGGCCCCAGTAGCACACTGTAGACAGGGTCCGAGGACCACAATGTAGACAGGGCCGGTGACCACACTGCAGGCATAGCCCAGTCACCACACTGCAGACTGGCCAGGGACCTGTCAGCCGTCAGGGCCCATGGACCACACAGCCAACTGGGCCCAGGGTCCACACTGCAGATTGGGCTCAGGGACCACACATCAGTCTGGGCCGGGGACCACGCTGCAGACTGGGTCTGGGGACTACATTTCCGACTGTCCACACTGCAGACTGAGCCCAGGGAACACACTGCAGACTGGGCCTGGGGACCACACTGCAGACTGGGCGTGGGGACCACACTGCAGACTGAGACTGCGGACCACACTGCAGAATGAGCCCAGGGAACACACTGCAGACTGAACCTGCGGACCACACTGCAGACAGGGTCTGGGGACCACACTTCAGACCATCCACAATGCACTGTGCCCAGGGAACACACTGTAGACTGGGCCCAGGGACCACACTGCAGTCTGGGTATGCGGTATATAATGCAGTCTGGGTCGGGGACTACACTGCAGACTGCGTCGGGGACCACGCTACAAACTGTGCCCGGCGACAACACAGCCATCTGAGCTTGGGGTCCAAAATGTAGACTGGGATCGGGGACCACATTGCAGTTTGGGTCATGAGACCAGACTGCAGATTGTGACCGGGGACAACACTGCAGGCTGAGCCATGGGGCCACACTGCAGACTGGGTCCGGGGACCACACTGCAGACAGGGCCCTGGGACCACACTGCAGACAGGGCCCTGGGACCACACTTCAGACTGGGCCCGGGGCCCACACTTCAGACTGGGCCCTGGGACCACACTTCAGACTGGGCCCGGGGAGCACACTGCAGACTGGGCCTGGGCACCACACTGCAGACTGGGTCCAGAGCCCACACTGCAGACAGGGCCTGTGGACGACAGTGCAGACTGGGCCCAGGGGCCACATTTCAGAATGGGCTGGGGAACACACTACAGACTGGGTGCGGGGACCACACTTCACACTGGGCCCGGGACCACACTGCAGACTGGGCCCGGGACCACACTGCAGACTGGGCCTGGGGACCACACTGCAGACTGGGCCTGGGGACCAAACTACAGTCTGGGCCCGGGGACCACATTGCAGGCGGGGCTCGGGGACGACACTGCAGACTGGGCCCATGGATCATACTGCAGTCTGTGCTATGGATCACACTGCAGACTGGGCCTGGGGACCACACAGCAGAATGGGCCTGGGGTCCACATTGCAGGCTGGGCCCGGGGACCACACTTCAGACTGGGCCCGAGCACCAAACTGCAAACTGGGCTCCGGGACCACACTTCAGACTGGGCTGGGGAACACACTGCAGAATGGGCCCAGGGACCACAATGCAGATTGTGCCCAGTGCCAACACTGCAGGCTGGGCCATGTGACCAGACAGCAGACAGTGCCCGGGGACAACACAGCAGGCTGAGCCCGGGGACCACACTGCAGACTGGGCCTAGTCACCTCTCTGCAGGCCGGGCCCAGGGTCCACACTGCAGACTGGGCCCCGGGACCACACTATAGATTGGGCCTGGGGACCAAACTAAAGACTGGGCCCATGGACCACAGTGCAGGGTGGGCCCGGGGACCACATTGCAGATTGGGCCCAGTGCCAACACTGCGGACTGGGCCCAGGGATCATACTGCAGTCTGGGCCATGGACCACGCTGCAGACTGGGCCAGAGACCACACTGCCCGTAGACCGCACTGCAGATTGCGCCATGGGACCAGACTGCAAACATTGCAGACCGCACTACAGACCGGGCCTAGACATCTCACTGCAGACTGGGCCCACAGACCATACAGCAGTTGGGCCCAGGGACTGCACTGCAGACTGAGCTCAAAGACGAGACTGTAGACTGGTTTGGAAAGCCCACTGCAGACTTGGCCTGGCAATCACACTGCAGACTGGGCCCCAGCAGCACACTGTTGACAGCGCCGGGTTCCACCCTGCAGACTGGGCCTGGGGCCCACACTGCAGACTGGGCCTGGGGACCACACAGCAGACTGGGCCTGGGGACCACATTGCAGACTGGGCCCAGACACAACACTGCAGGCAGGGTCCAGGGACCACACTGCAGACTGTGCCCAGAAACCACACTGCAGACTGGGCCCAGAAACCACACTGCAGACAGGGCCCAGGGACCACACTGCAGACAGGGCCTAGGGACCACACTGCAGACTGTCCACACTGCAGACTGAGCCCAGGGACCACACTGCAGCAAGGGCCCAGGGACCACACTGCAGACTGTCCACACTGCAGACTGAGCCCAGGGACCACACTGCAGACAGGGCCTAGGGACCAGACTGCAGACTGGGCCGGGGACCAGACTGTAGACAGGGCCTGGGGACCACACTGCAGATTGGGCATGTGGTCCATACTGCAGTCTGGACTTGTGACCATGCTGCAGACTGGGACAGGGAACCACACTGTAGATTGACCCCATGGCCCACAGTACAGACTGGGCATGGGACCAGATAGCAGACTGGGAAAGGGGACAACTCTGCTGTCTCAGACAGGAGACTTCACTGCAAACTTAGCCTGTGGACCAGACTGCAGACTGGGCCTAGACACCTTTCTGTACACTGGGCCCACGGACCTTACTTAAGTCTGGGCCCGTGGACCGCACTACAAAATGAACCTGGAGAACACGCTGCAGACGGGTCCCAGACACAACACTGCAGGCAAAGCCCAGTCACCACACTGCAGCCTGAGATCAAGGACCACACTATAGACTGGTTTGGAAAGCACACTGTTGACTGGGCCTGGTTATCACAATGCAGACTGGGCCCCAGTAGCACACTGTAGACAGGGTCCGAGGACCACAATGTAGACAGGGCCGGTGACCACACTGCAGGCATAGCCCAGTCACCACACTGCAGACTGGGTTTGGGGACCTGTCTGCCGTCAGGGCTCATGGACCACACTGCAGACTGGGCCCAGGGACCACACATCAGACTGGGCCCAGGGACCACACTTCAGACTGGGCCTGGGGACCGCACTGCAGACTGGCCAGCGGCCACACTGCAGACTGGCCAGGGACCACACTGCATACAGGGCCCAGGGACCACACTGCAGACTGGCCAGACACCACACTGCAGACAGGGCCCAGGGACCACACTACAGAGTGGGCTCAGGGACCACACTTCAGACTGGGTTTGGGGACCACACTGCCGTCAGGGCCCGGGTTCCACCCTGCAGACTGGGCCCAGGGAGCACACTTCAGACTGGGCCGGGGACCACACTTCAGACTGGGCGCAGGGACCACACTGTCGAATGGGCCCAGGGTCCACACTGCAGACTGGGCCCAGGGACCACAATGCAAATTGGGCATGTGGTCCACACTGCAGTCTGGGCCGGGCACCACGCTGCAGACTGGGACAGGGAACCACATTGCAGACTGGGTCCGTGGACCATAGTGCCGACCGGGCCCAGAGACAACAGTACAGACTGGGCCATAGGACCCCAGGCAGAAGACTGGGAAAGGCGACAACACTGCTGTCTCAGATAGGGGACCTCACTGCAAACTGGGCCTGGGGACCACAATGCAGAATGGGCCTAGACACCTCTCTGCAGGCCGGGCCCACGGACCTTACTTAAGTCTGGGCCCGTGGACCGCACTACAAAATGAACCTGGAGAACACGCTGCAGACGGGTCCCAGACACAACACTGCAGGCAAAGCCCAGTCACCACACTGCAGCCTGAGATCAAGGACCACACTATAGACTGGTTTGGAAAGCACACTGTTGACTGGGCCTGGTTATCACAATGCAGACTGGGCCCCAGTAGCACACTGTAGACAGGGCCCAAGGACCACAATGTAGACTGGGCCGGCAACCACACTGCAGGCATAGCCCAGTCACCACATTGCAGACTGGGTTTGGGGACCTGTCTGCCGTCAGGGCCCATGGACCACACTGCAGAATGGGCCCAGGGACCACACTTCAGACTGGGCCCAGGGACCACACTTCAGACTGGGCCGGGGAACAAACTGCAGACTGGGCCTGGGGACCACACTGCAGAAAGGGCCTGGGAACCACACTGCAGACTGGGCCCAGAGACCACACTTCAGACTGAACCCGGAGACCAAACTGCAGACTGGGTCTGGGGACCACATTTCCGACTGTCCACACTGCAGACTGAGACCAAGGAACACACTGCAGACTGGGCCTGGGGACCACACTGCAGACTGGGCCCTGGGACCGCACTGTAGACTGGACCTGGGGACCACACTGCAGACTGGGCCTGGGGACCACACTGCAGACTGGGCCTGGGGACCAATCCGCAGACTGGGCCAGGGGACCGCACTTCAGACTGGGCCCAAGGACCACACTGCAGACAGGGCAGGGGACCACATTGCAGACTGGGCTCGGGGACCACACTTCAGACTGGGCTCGGGGTCCACACTGCAGCCTGAGCTCAAAGACCACACTGTAGACTGGTGTGGAAAACACACTGCAGACTGGGCCTGGCTATCACACTGCAGACTGGGCCCCAGCAGCACACTGTAGACAGGGCCAGTGACCACACTGTAGGCAGGGCTCAGTCACCATGCTGCAGACTGGGTTCGGGGACCTCTCTGCTGTCAGTGACTGGGGACCACACTTCAGAATGGGCCCGGGGACCACACTGCAGACTGGGCACAGGGACCACACTTCAGACTGGGCCCGGGGACCACACTTCAGCCTGGGCCAGGTTCCAAGTTGCAGACTGGGCCCAAGGACCACACTTCAGACTGCGCCCGGGGACCACACTGCAGACTGGGCCTATAGCCCACACAGCAAACTGGGCCCGGAGACCACACTGCAGACTGGGCCCAGGGACCACACTGCAAACTGGGCCCAGGGACCACACTTCAGCCTGGGCTGGGGACTACAGTGCAGACTGGACCTGGGGACCACACTGCAGACTGGGCATGCGGCATATACTGCAGACAGGGCCTTTGGACCACACTGCAGACTGGGCCCAGGAACCACACTTCAGACTGGGCCGGGGACCACACTTCAGACTGGGCCCGGGGACGGCACAGCCGACTGGGCCCAGATTCCACACTGCATATTGGGCCCAGGGACCAGACTGCAGATTGTGCATGTGGTCCATACTGCAGTCTGGACTGGGGACCACACTGCAGACTGGCCAGGAACCACACTGCAGACAGGGCCCACGGACCACATTGCAGACTGGCCAGGGACCAAACTGCATACAGGGCCTGGGGACCACACTGCAGACTGAGCCCAGGGACCACACTGCAGAATGAGCCCAGGGAACACACTGCAGACTGAGCCCAGGGAACACACTGCAGACTGGGCGTGGGGACCACACTGCAGACTGAGCCTGCGGACCACACTGCAGACAGGGTCTGGGGACCACACTTCAGACCATCCACAATGCACTGTGCCCAGGGAACACACTGCAGTCTGGGCCCAGGGACCACACTGCAGTCTGGGTATGCGGTATATAATGCAGTCTGGGTCGGGGACTACACTGCAGACTGCGTCGGGGACCACGCTACAAACTGTGCCCGGCGACAACACAGCCATCTGAGCTTGGGGTCCAAAATGTAGACTGGGCCCGGGGACCAGATTGCAGTTTGGGTCATGAGACCAGACTGCAGATTGTGACCGGGGACAACACTGCAGGCTGAGCCTGGGGGCCACACTGCAGACTGGGTCCGGGGACCACACAGCAGACTGGGCCCGGGGACCACACTGCAGACAGGGCCCGGGGACCACACTTCAGACTGGGCCCTGGGACCACAAATCAGACTGGGCCCGGGGACCAAGCTGCAGACTGGGCCCAAGGAACACACTTCAGACTGGGCCCAAGGACCACACTTCAGTCTGGGCCGGGGACCAAGCTGCAGACTGGGCTCGGGGACCACACTGTAGACTGGGCCCGGGGTCCACACTTCAGTCTGGGCCCAGGTTCCACACTGCAGAATGGGCCTAGAGCCCACACTGCAGACTGGACCCGGGGTCCACACTGCAGACTGGGCCAGGGACCAAGTTGCAGACTGGGCTCGGGGACCACACTGTAGACTGGGCCCAGAGCCCACACTGCAGACTGGACCCAAGGACCACACTGCAGACAGGGCAGGGGACCACATTGCAGACTGGGCTCGGGGACCACACTTCAGACTGGGCCCGGGGTCCACACTGCAGCCTGAGCTCAAAGACCACACTGTAGACTGGTGTGGAAAACACACTGCAGACTGGGCCTCTCTATCACACTGCAGACTGGGCCCCAGCAGCACACTGTAGACAGGGCCAGTGACCACACTGCAGGCAGGGCCCAGTCACCATGCTGCAGACTGGGTTTGGGGACCTCTCTGCTGTCAGTGCCCGGGGACCACACTTCAGAATGGGCCCGGGGACCACACTGCAGACTGGGCCCCGGGACCACAGTGCAGACTGGGTCCAGGGATGACAATGCAGAATGGGCCCGGGGACCACACTGCAGACCGGGCCCGGGGACCACACTGCAGACTGGGCCCCGGGACCACAGTGCAGACTGGGCCCAGGGATGACAATGCAGAATGGGCCCAGGGACCACACTGCAGACTGGGCTCAGGGACCACACTTCAGACTGGGCCCAGGGACCACACTTCAGACTGGGCCCGGGGACCAAGCTGCAGACTGGGCCCAGGACCACACTTCAGTCTGGGCCAGGGACCAAGCTGCAGACTGGGCCCAAGGACCACACTTCAGACTGGGCCCAGGGACCATGCTGCAGACTGGGCCCGGGGACCACACTTCAGTCTGGGCCTGGCACCAACTGCAGACTGGGCTCGGGGACCACACTGCAGACTGGGCCTAGAGCCCACACTGCAGACTGGACCCGGGGTCCACACTGCAGTCTGGGCCAGGGACCAAGTTGCAGACTGGGCCTGCGGACCACACTGCAGACTGGGCCAGGGACCAAGTTGCAGACTGGGCTCGGGGACCACACTGTAGACTGGGCCCGGGGTCCACACTTCAGTCTGGGCCCAGGTTCCACACTGTAGACTGGGCCCAGAGCCCATATTTTAGACTGGGCCCGGGGACCAATCCGCAGACTGGGCCAGGGGACCACACTTCAGACTGGGCCCAAGGACCACACTGCAGACAGGGCAGGGGACCACATTGCAGACTGGGCTCAGGGACCACACTTCAGACTGGGCCCGGGGACCACACTGCAGACTGGGCTCAGGGACCACACTTCAGACTGGGCCCGGGGACCACACTGCAGACTGGGCTCAGGGACCACACTTCAGACTGGGCCCGGGGACCACACTGCAGACTGGGCCCAGGGACCACACTTCAGGCTGGAGCCAGGGACAACACTGCAAACTGGGCCAGGGACCACACTTCAGCCTGGGCTGGGAACTACAGTGCAGACTGGACCTGGGGACCCCACTGCAGACTCGGCATGCGGTATATACTGCAGACTGGGCCCAGGGACCACACTTAGACAGGGCTAGTAACCACACTGCAGACTGGGCCCGGGGACCACACTGCAGACTGGGCCCGGGGACCACACTTCAGGCTGGGCCAGGGACCACAACGCAGATTGGGCATGTGGTCCACACTGCAGTCTGGGCCGGGCACCACGCTGCAGACTGGGACAGGGAACCACACTGCAGACTGGGTCTGTGGACCACAGTGCAGACCGGGCCCAGAGACAACAGTACAGACTGGGCCATGGGACCAGACAGAAGACTGGGAAAGGCGACAACACTGCTGTCTCAGACAGGGGACCTCACTGCAAACTGGGCCTGGGGACCACAATGCAGAATGGGCCTAGAAACCTCTCTGCAGGCCGGGCCCACGGACCTTACTTAAGTCTGGGCCCGTGGACCGCACTACAAAATGAGCCTGGAGAACACGCTGCAGACAGGTCCCAGACACAACACTGCAGGCAAGGCCCAGTCATCACACTGCAGACTGAGATCAAAGACCACACTGTAGATTAGTTTAGAAAGCACACTGTTGACTGGGCCTGGTTATCACAATGCAGACTGGGCCCCAGTAGCACACTGTAGACAGGGCCCAAGGACCACAATGTAGACAGGGCCAGCGACCACACTGCAGGAATAGCCCAGTCACCACACTGCAGACTGCGTTTGGGGACCTGTCTGCTGTCAGGGCCCAGGGACCACACTTCAGACTGGGCTGGGGACCAAACTGCAGACTGGGCCTGGGACAACATTGCAGACTGGGCCCGGGGATGGCACAGCCGACTGGGCCCAGGGTCCACACTGCATATTGGGCCCAGAGACCACACTGCAGACAGGGCCTGGGGACCACATTGCAGACTTTGCCCAGGCACCACACTTCAGACTGGGCCGGGGACCAAACTGCAGACTATGTCTGGGGACCACATTTCAGACTGTCCACACTGCAGACTGAGCCCAGGGAACACACTGCAGACTGGACCTGGGGGCCACACTGCAGACTGAGCCCAGGGACCACACTTCAGACTGGGCCCAGGGTCCACACTGCAGACGGGCGGGGGTCCAAAATGCAGACTTGGCTCAGGGACCACACTGCATGTTGGGACCGGCCACCATAATGAAGACTGGGCTGAAGGCCCACACTGCAGAATGTGCCAAGGGTCCACACTGCAGACAGGGCCCAGAGCCCACACTGCAGTCTGGACCCAGAGTCCACGCTGCAGAATGGGCCCGGGGACCACAAAGCAGAGTGGGTCTGGTGACCAATCCGCAGACTCCGCCCGGCCACCACATTGCACACTTGCCTGTGGACCAGACTGCAGACCTGGCCATGGGACCAGACTGCAGACTGTGACCGGGAACAGCACTGCAGGCTGAGCCTGGGGGCTACATTGCAGACTGGGCCCAGGGACCACACTGCAGACTGGGCCCAGGGACCACACTGCAGACTGGGCCCAGGGACCACACTGCAGACTGGTCCGGGGACCACACGGCAGATTGGGACAGGGAATCTCACTGCAGACTGGGTCCGTGGACCACACGGCAGATTGGGACAGGGAATCTCACTGCAGACTGGGTCCGTGGACCACACGGCAGATTGGGACAAGGAATCTCACTGCAGACTGGGTCCGTGGACCACATTGCTGACTGGGCACAACGAGCACACTGCAGTCTAGGCCCAGAGACCACACTGCAGAATGGGCCCATGGCCCACTCTACAGTCTGGGCCATTGGACCAAACTGCAGACTGGGACCGGGGACAACACTGCTGTGTCAGACTGCGGACTATAATGCAAACTGGGCCTGTGGACCAGACTGAAGAATGAGCCCAGGGTCCACACTTAAGACTGGGCCCAGGACCACACTGCAGACTGGGCACAGAGAGCACACTGCAGCCTGGGCCCAGGGACCACCCTGCTGACTGGGCCCAGGGACCACCCTGCTGACTGGGCCCAGGGACCACACTGCAGACTGGGACAGGGAATCACACTGCAGACTGGGTCTGTAGATCACACTGCAGAAAGAGCCCAGGGAGCACACTGCAGATAGGGCTCAGGGACGACACTTCAGACCGAGCTCACAGAGCACACTGTAGACTGGTTTGGAGAGCACACTGCGGACTGGGCCTGGCTATCACCCTGCAGACTGGGTTTGGGGACCTCTCTGCCTTCATGTCCTGGGGACCACACTGCAGACTGGGCCCAGGGACCACACATCAGACTGGGCAGGGGACCACATTGCAGATTGGGACTGGGGACCACACTGCAGAAAGAGCCCTGGGACCACACAGCAGACTGGGCTCCGGGACCAAACTTCAGACTGCGCTGGGGACCACACTGCAGACTGGGCCCAGGATCCACACTGCAGATTGGGCCGGGGACAACACTGCAGACTGGGCCCGGGGACCACACTTCAGACTGGGTCCAGGATCCATACTGCAGTTTGGGCCCGGGGACCATGCTGCAGACTGGGACGGGGAACCGCACTAAAGACTGGGCTGGGGACCACACTGCAGTCTGGGCCGGGGATCACGATTTAGAATGGGCCCAGTGCTAACACTGCGGACTGGGCCCATGGATCACACTAAAGACTGGGCCGAGGACCACACTGCAGTCTGGGCCTGTGGACCAGACTGCAGACAGTGCCCAGGGACAACACTGAGGCTGAGCCCAGGGACCACAGTGCAGACTGGGCCTAGACACCTCTCGACAGACTGGGCCCATGGACCATACTGCTGTCTGGGCAGAGGAACCACACTGCAGATTGGGCCCAGGGACCACACTGCAGACTGTGCATGCGGTCCATACTGCAGTCTGGGCTGGAGACCACAGTGCAGACTGGGACGGGGACCACACTTCAGACTGGGCGAGGGACCACAGTGCAAACTGGGCCCGGGGACCAAACTGCAGACTGGGCCCAGGGATCACACTGCAGACTGGGCCAGGGAACCATGTTGCAGACTGCGCTCAGAGACCACACTGCAGACCAGTCCCGTGGCCCACACTACAGACTGGGCCATTGGACCAGATTGCAGACTCAGACCGGGGACCAAACTGCAGACTGGGCCTAGACACCTCTCTGCAGACCAGGCCCATGGCCCACACTACAGACTGGGCCATTGGACCAGACTGCAGACTTGGACCGGGGACCAAACTGCAGACTGGGCCTAGACACCTCTCTGCAGACCAGGCCCATGGCCCACACTACAGACTGGGCCATTGGACCAGACTGCAGACTTGGACCGGGGACCAAACTGCAGACTGGGCCTAGACACCTCTCTGCAGACTGGGCCCACGGACCATAATGCCATCTGGGCAGAGGGACCGCACTGCAGACTGAGCCCAGAGAACAAGCTGTAGACTTGGCCCAGAAACCACAGAGCAGACAGGGCCCAGGAACCACACTGCAGACTGAGCTCAAAGTCCACACTGTAGACTGGTTTGGAAAGCACACTGCAGACTGGACCTGGCTATCTCACCGCAGACTGGGCCCCAGCAGTTCACTGTAGTCAGGGGCCGGGGACCACACTGCCAACAGGGCAAGTCACCACACTGCAGACTGGGCCCGGGGACCACACTTCAGACTGGGCCCGGTGACCACACTACAGACAGGGCCCGGTGACCACACTTCAGACTGGGCCCTGGGACCAAACTGCAGACTGGACCATGGGACCACATTTCAGACTGGGCCAGGGACCACACTTCAGACTGGCCCAGGGTCCCCACTGCACTCTGGGCCCGGGTCCACACTTCAGACTGGGCCAGGGACCACACTTCAGACTGGCCCCGGTGACCACACTACAGATTGGGCCCGGTGACCACACTGCAGACTGGGCCCCGGGACCAAACTGCAGACTGGACCATGGGAACACACTTCAGACTGGCCCAGGGTCCACACTGCAGACTGGGCCCGGGGAACACACTTAGATGGTCCAGGGACCCCACGTCAGTCTGAGCCCAGGGTCACACTGCAGACTGGACCCAGGGACCACACTGCAGACTAGGCCTGGGGACCACACTACAGATGAGGCCCGGGTACCACACTGCACACTGGGCCCGGGGTCCCCACTTCAGTCTGGGTCCAGGGTCCACAATGCAGACTGGGCCCAGGGACAACAGTTCAGCCTGGGCTGGGGACCACACTGCAGACTGGGTCCGGGTGCCAAAATGCAGACTGGGCTCTGGGCCAACACTGCAGACTGGGCCCGGGACCACACTGCAGACTGGGCCCAGGGACCAAACTGCAAACTGGGCCCAGGGTCCAGATTTCAGACTGGGCAGGGGATCACACTGCAGACTGGGCCCGGCGACCAAACTGCAGGCTGGGCCCGGGGACGAAACTTCAGACTGGGCCGGGGACCACACTGCAGTCTGGGCCGGGGACCATGCTGCAGACTGGGCCAGGGAACCACACTGCAGACTGGGCCCAGAAACCACACTGCAGACTGGGCCCGTAGCCCACACTACAGACTGGGCCATGGGACCAGACTGCAGACATTGCCCGGGGACCACACTGCAGGCTGTGCCCGGAGACCACACTGCAGACTGGGCCTCGCTATCACACTGCAGACTGGGCCCCAGCAGCACACTGTAGACAGGGCCCGGGGACCACACTGCAGACTGGGCCCAGACTCCACACAGCAGACTGGGCCCAGAGACAAAACGGAGACTGAGCCCAGGGACCACGCTCCAGACCAGGCCCAGGGACCACACTGCAGACTGGGCCCGTAGCCCACACTACAGACTGGGCCATGGGACCAGACTGCAGACATTGCCCGGGGACCACACTGCAGGCTGTGCCCGGAGACTACACTGCAGACTGGGCCTCGCTATCACACTGCAGACTGGGCCCCAGCAGCACACTGTAGACAGGACCCGGGGACCACACTGCAGACTGGGCACGGACACCACAATGCAGACTGGACACGGAGACCATGCTGCAGACTGGGCCCGGGGTCCGCACTAAAGACTGAGTCCAGAGACCACACTGTGGACTGGGAACCGACACCACACTGCAGACCGGGCCCAGAGACCACACCGCAGACAGGGCCCAGGGACCACACTGCAGACTGAGCCCAAAGACCACACTGCAGATTTCGTCTGGACAACACAATGCAGACTGGACCCGGCTATCACTCTGCAGACTGGGCACATCTCTCACACTGCAGACTGGGCCCAGAGACAAAACACAGATTGGCCTGGGGACCATGCTCCAGACTGGGCTCGGGGACCATATTGCAGACTGGGCCCGGCCACCATACTGCAGACTGAGCCCGGATATCACACTGAAGATTGGGCACAGTGACCACATTGCAGACTAGGCCTGGGGACCACACTGCAGACTAGGCCCGGGGACCATACTGCAGACTAGGCCCGGGGACCATACTGCAGACTAGGCCTGGGGACCAGACTGCAGACTGGTCCCGGGGCCACATTGCAGAATGAGCCTGAGGTCCAAACTGCAGACAGAGCCCTGGGACCACACTGAACACTGGGCCCAAAGACCACACTGCAGACTACGTCTGGACAACATAATGCAGACTGGACCCGGCTATCACATTGCAGACTGGGCCCGGCTATCACATTGCAGACTGGGCCCGGCTATCACATTGCAGACTGGGAATGGGGACCAAACTGCAGACTGGGGCCAGCCACCTCACTGCAGACTGGGCCTGGCTATCACACTGCTGTCTAGGCCCAGCTATTTCCCTGCAGACTGGGCCTGGGGACCACACTGCAGACTGGGCCCGACTATCACACTGCAGACTGGGCCCGGCTATCACACTGCAGACTGGGCCTGGGGACCACACTGCAGACTGGGCCTGGGGACCACACTACTGACTGGGCCTGGGGACAACACTGCAGACTGGGCCAGGGGACCACACTGCAGACTGGGCCTGGGGACCACACTGCAGACTGGGCCTGGGGACCACACTACTGACTGGGCCTGGCTATCACACTGCAGACTGGGCCTGGGGACCACACTGCAGACTGGGCCTGGGGACCACACTGCAGACTGGGCCTGGGGACCACACTACTGACTGGGCCTGGGGACAACACTGCAGACTGGGCCAGGGGACCACACTGCAGACTGGGCCTGGGGACCACACTGCAGACTGGGCTCGGATCCACACTGCAGACTGGGCCTGGGGACCACACTGCAGACTGGGCCTGGCTATCACACGCAAGACTGGGCTGGGTGACCACACTGCAGACTGAGCCTGACCACCGTACTGGAGACAATGGCTTCGGAACCACACTGCTTGCTGGGCCTTGGGGACCACACTGCAGACTAGGCCCAGCCACCAAACTGCTCACTGGTCTCAGATCCACACTGCAGACTGGGCCCAGGGACCACATTGTAGAATTGAACCGGGACCACACTGCAGACCAGACCAGGGGACCACAATACTGACTGGGCCCGGGGACCACACTGAAGACTGAGTCCAGAGACCACACTGTGGACTGGGAATGGACACCACACTGGAGACCAGGCCTAGAGACCATAATTCAGACTGGGCCCAGGGACCACATTGCAGACTAGGCCCCAGGACCACAGTACAGACTGGGCTCAGAGGCCAGACTGCAGACTGGCCCAGTGACCACACCGCAGACCGCGCACCGAGACCACACCTCAGACCGGCACTGACACCACACTGGAAACTGGGTCTGGACTCCACACTGCAGACCAGGCTCGGACACCACACTGCAGACCAGGCCCGGGGACCATACTGTAGACTAGGCCGGGGGCCACACTGCAGACTGGGCCTAGGGACCACATTGCAGACTAGGTCTGGGGACCACACTGCAGACTGGGCTCACAGGCCAGACTGCAGTCTGGCCCAGGGTCCACACTTCAGACCGGGAAGGGACACCACAGTGCAGACTGGGTCCAGACTCCACACTGCAGACCGGGCTCGGACATCACACTGCAGACTGGTCCCAGAGACCACACCACAGACAGATCCCGTGGACCACACTGCAGAGTTGGCCCTACTACCACACTGCAGACTGGGCCCGGCCACCACAATGCAGACTGGGCCCGGCTATCACACTGGAGACTGGGTCCAGAGACAAAACGCAGACTGGGCCTGGGGACCACGCTCCAGACTGGGCCTGGGGACCACACTGCAGACTGGGACCGGCTATCACACTGCAGTCTAGGCCCAGCTATTTCCCTGCAGACTGGGCCCATGACCACACTGCAGACTGGTCCTGGGGACCACACTGCAGACTGGGCCTGGGGACCACACTGCACACAGGGCCTGGGGACCACACTGCACACAGGGCCTGGGGACCACACTGCAGACTGGGCCTGGGGACCACACTGCACACAGGGCCTGGGGACCACACTGCACACAGGGCCTGGGGACCACACTGCAGACTGGGCCTGGGGACCACACTGCAGACTGGGCCTGGGGACCACATGCAAGACTGGGCTCAGTGACCACACTGCAGACTGAGCCCAACCACCATACTGGAGACAATGGCTTCGGAACCACACTGCTTGCTGGGCCTGGGGACCACACTGCAGACTAGGCCCAGCCACCAAACTGCAGACTGGGCTCGGATCCACACTGCAGACTGGGCCCAGGGACGACACTGAAGACTGGGCCCAGGGACCACCCGGCAGACTTGTCTGGGCCACCGCACTGCAGACTGGGCCCAGAGACCACATTGTAGAATTGAACCGGGACCACACTGCAGACCAGACCAGGGGACCACAATACCGACTGGGCCCGGGGACCACACTGCAAACCAGACCAGGGGACCACAATACTGACTGGGCCCGGGGACCACACTGCAGACTGGGCCTGGCCATCACAATGCAGACTGGGCCCGGAGACCACACTGAAGACTGAGTCCAGAGACCACACTGTGGACTGGGAATGGACACCACACTGGAGACCAGGCCTAGAGACCACACTTCAGACTGAGCCCAAAGACCACACTGCAGACTGGGCCTAGGGACCACAGTGCAGACTGGGCTCAGAGGCCAGACTGCAGACTGGCCCAGTGACCACACCGCAGACCGCGCTCCGAGACCACACCTCAGATCGGCACTCACACCACACTGGAGACTGGGTCTGGACTCCACACTGCCAACCGGGCTCGGACACCACACTGCAGACTAGGCCTGGAGACCACACTGCAGACTAGGCCCGGGGACCATACTGCAGACTAGGCCCAGGGACCATACTGCAGACTAGGCCCGGGCACCAGACTGCAGACTGGTCCCGGGGCCACACTGCAGAATGAGCCCGGGGTCCGAACTGCAGACAGAGCCCCGGGACCACACTGAACACTGGGCCCAAAGACCACACTGCAGACTGCGTCTGGACAACAAAATGCAGACTGGACCCGGCTATCACACGTCAGACTGGGCCCGGCTATCACATTGCAGACTGGGCCCGGCTATCACAGTGCAGACAAAGCCTGGGGACCACACTGCAGACTAGGCCGGGGACCACACTGCAGACTGGGCCTAGGGACCACATTGCAGACTAGGCCTGGGGACCACAGTGCAGACTGGGCTCACAGGCCAGACTGCAGTCTGGCCCAAGGTCCACACTGCAGACCGGGCAGTGACACCACACTTCAGACCGGGCACTGACACCACAGTGCAGACTGGGTCCAGACTCCACACTGCAGACCGGGCTCGGATACCACACTGCAGACTGGTCCCAGAGACCACACCGCAGACAGATCCCGTGGACCACCTGCAGAGTTGGCCCTACTACCACACTGCAGACTGGGCCCGGCTATCACACTGCAGACTGGGCCCGTCTATCACACTGCAGACTGGGCCCGGTTATCACACTGCAGACTGGGCCCGGGGACCACACTGCAGATTGGGCCCGGCTATCACACTGCAGACTGGGCCCGGCTATCACACTGCAGACTGGGCCCGTCTATCACACTGCAGACTGGGCCCGGCTATCACACTGCAGACTGGGCCCGGCTATCACACTGCAGACTGGGCCCGGCAATCACACTGCAGACTGGGCCCGTCTATCACACTGCAGACTGGGCCCGGGGATCACACTGCAGACTGGGCCCGGCTATCACACTGCAGACTGGGCCCGGGGATCACACTGCAGACTGGGCCCGGCTATCACACTACAGACTGGGCCCGTCTATCACACTGCAGACTGGGCCCGGCTATCACACTGCAGACTGGGCCCGGTTATCACACTGCAGACTGGGCCCGGCTATCACACTACAGACTGGGCCCGTCTATCGCACTGCAGACTGGGCTCGGGGACCACACTGCAGACTAAGCCCGGATATCACATTGAAGACTGGGCACGTTGACCAGATTGCAGATTAGGCCCGGGGACCATACTGCAGACTGGTCGAGGGGCCACACTGCAGACTGGGCTTGGGTACAACACTGTAGCCTGGACCCAGGGACGACACTGCAGGCTGTGCCCAGACTCCACAATGCAGACTGTGCCCGGGGACCATACCACAGAATGGGCCCAACCACCTAATTGTAGATAAAAACAAAAAAACTGCGGATGCTGCAAATCCAAAACAAAAACAGAATTGCCTGGAAAAACTCAGCAGGTCTGGCAGCATCGGCGGAGAAGAAAAGAGTTGACCTAATTGTAGACTTGGCCTAGGAACCACACTGCAGTCTGGGTTCTAGGACCACACTGTAGACTGGGCCCGGGAACCACACTGCAGTCAGTGCCCGGGTACCACACTGCAGACAAGGACTGGGGACCACACAGCAGAATGAGCCCAGAAATCTCACTGCAGACTGGGCCCAGAAACCTCACTGCAGACTGGGCCCAGGGACCACACTGCTGGCTGTTCTCGGGGACCACATTGCAGACTGGGACCAGTCACCATACCATGGACTGGGCCCGGACACCACACTGCAGACTAGGTCCAGAAACCACACTGCAGACTGGGCCCGGGGACCACACTACAGACTGGGCCCGGGGATGACACTGCAGGCTGTGCCCGGACTCCACACTGCAGACTGTGCCCAGGGACCATACTGCAGACGGGGCCCAACCACCTCACGGTAATCTGGGCCTAGGAACCACACAGCAGTCTGGGTACTGGGACCACACTGTAGATTGGGCCCAACACACTGCAGTCAGTGCCCGAGTACCACACTGCAGACTAGGTCCAGAAACCACACTGCAGACTGGGCCCGGGGACCACACTACAGACTGGGCCCGGGGATGACACTGCAGGCTGTGCCCGGACTCCACACTGCAGACTGTGCCCAGGGACCATACTGCAGACGGGGCCCAACCACCTCACGGTAATCTGGGCCTAGGAACCACACAGCAGTCTGGGTACTGGGACCACACTGTAGACTGGGCCCAACACACTGCAGTCAGTGCCCGGGTACCACACTGCAGACAAGGACTGGGGACCACACAGCAGAATGAGCCCAGAAACCTCACTGTAGACTGGGCCCGGGGACCACATTGCAGACTGGGCCCGCGGACCACACCCTAAACTGGGCCCGGATTCCACACCTTAGACTGGGCCCAGCCACTACACTGCGGACTGGTCCCGGCTTCACACTGCAGATGGGACCCAGGGACCACAGTGCATACTGGGCTCAGAAACCAGTCTGCAGACTGGGCCCGGCTATTTCACTGCAGACTGGGCCCGTGACCATCCTGCAGACTGGGCCTTGACTCCACACTGCAGCCTGGGCCCGACCACTACACTGCAGACTGAGCCCAGGGACCACACCTTAGACTGTGCCCAGCCACCACACTGCAGGCTGGCCCCTGGGACCACACTGCAGACTGGGCCCGGATCCTCACTGCAGACTGGGCCCAGCTATCACACTGCAGACTGGGCCCTGGGTCCACAGTGCAGACTGGGCCCAATCAGCTCCCTGCAGTCTGGTCCTGGGCACCACACTGCAGATTGGGCCTGGGAACCACACTGCAGACTGGACCCGAGGACCACACTGCCGTCAGTGCCTGGGAACCACACTGCAGACAAGGCCCAGGGACCACACTGGAAACTGGGCTCAGGGACCACACTGTAGATGGGGCCCAGGAAACACGCTGCAGGCTAGGCCAGGGGACCACGCTGCAGACTGTGCCCGGGGACCACATTGCAGACTGGGACCAGTCACCATACCGTGGACTCGGCCTAGACACCACACTGCAGACTAGGCCCAGAGACCACACTGGAGACTGGGACCGGGGACCACACTGCTGACTTGGCCCAGAGACCACACTGGAGACTGGGACCAGGGACCACACTGCTGACTTGGCCCAGAGACCACACTGGAGACTGGGCCCGGGGACCACACCTTAGACTGGGCCCGGACTCCACATTGCAGACTGGGTCCGGCCATCACACTGTAGACCGGGCCCGGCTATCACACTGTAGACCGGGCCCGGCTATCACACTGTAGACCGGGCCCGGCTATCACACTGTAGACCGGGCCCGGCTATCACACTGTAGACTGGGCCCGGATATCACACTGTAGACCGGGCCCGGCTATCACATGCCAGACTGGGTCCGGGGATCAAACTGCAGACTGGGCCCGTGACCATCCTGCAGACTGGGCCTGGGGACCACACTGCAGACTGGGCCCAGAGACCACACCGCAGACTGCGTCCGGCTATCACACTGCAGAATGGGCCCAGCGACCATACTACAGACTGGGCCCGAGGACCACACTGCAGTTAGTGCCTGGGGACCACACTGGAAACTGGGCCCAGGGACCACACTGTAGACAGGGCCCGGGGACCACGCTGCAGACTTTGCCCAGGGACCACACTGCAGACTGGGCCCAGAGACCACACTGCAGACTGGGCCCAGAGACCACACTGCAGACTGGGCCCAGAGACCACACTGCAGACTTTTTTGTGAACTTTTTCAGTGGTGAATTTCAGGTCAATAATGTAATCAGAGAAGTTCGCACTTTCCCAATGACTACAAGAGCTTCTTTTTTTCAATAACGGCATACCGTATCTCTGTGACTGACAGCCCTCCAGATGTGTGATACACTGGTCGGAGACATCCATCCAGTTGTTCCTGGAATAAAACTTTTTTTGGCCTTTGGAAGAAGCATCTGATGGCCTCAGTGGTCGGGTTTGGGTCATGGTCTGCCAGGACACGTGGTGAGAGCAGCGTGTCTTTGCTGTGACTGAAGGCTTGCTCCCGGTGCACAAACCAGCACCATGGCTGGCCCTTTCTGAGAAGCTGCTGCAGGGCCTGTGTGACCTGCACCAGGTTGTGCAGAAATTTCACCAACTGGTTCACCACGCCCAGGAATCATTGGAGGACTGAAAGAAATGATGGAGTTGGGAACTCCCTGACTGTACCCACTCTCGAAGCAAGAGCAGCAACAACTGGACGAGATGACCAGAACGGGGATCATCACCCCCGCCATCAGTCAATGGAATGGTTTTCTGAGGTGGTCTCTGTTGTGAAGCCAAACAGGTCCCTTCATATTTATATTTATATCTCGACAAACCAGTTGTGCGGAGGAGATCAAACTGCAGGTTACGTTCATGGATAAGGGAACTTTCAAGTGGAATGGAGTTACACCTTAAACTCCCAGAAAGATCACGCTGGACCCCACAGAGAAAGAAAAGCCATGCTCATACCATAAAGGGACAGAGTGAACACTCTCCCCAGAAAGAACAGGATAAGCCTATGGTCTTCGAGCAAAGCAAAGTGGCTGACAAAGTTCAACTCCAAGGAGCATACAAAGCGAATCAAAGGGAACAGCCAGAAGTCTGCCAGACATGCAGAATACTACGACTCAAATGACAAATCAACAAAGCTTGCTGAAAGCCTCCAAACGTGACCAGAACGAGATCTGGAAGAATTGGCAAACTTCCAGACCAACAGAATTTATAAAGTCAGAGACTTGAGGAGGGGAGAAGCACAACCGTAATGTAAGTATGTTGGGTAAAGACTTGGGGGAGGTGTAGTATAAGGGTGTTTGGCATAGGATGGGACTGGAGAACAGTTCCACCACACTGTGATGTAAAGGGTGACATGACAAGATACCTGGGTCAGACTAGGAATATGTAGAGACATGAATAGAAGTAAGTACTGAGTTACGCCATTGTTTGGGTTATAACCTTTCCTTCTGTATATAGTTGAGTCACCAATAAAGGGTTAATTAAAAAAAAATCACACTCAAGGGGTATGACTTTCGCTGGCTAGGCCAGCATTTATTGCCCATCCCTAGTTGCGCTTGAGAAGGTGGTGGTGAGCTGCCTTCTTGAGCCGCTGCAGTCCATGTGGTGTAGGTACACCCACAGTGCTGTTAGGAAGAGAGTTCCAGGATTTGGACCCAGCGAGCCTCTGAACCTCTATGTGAGACCTACTGAACAGAACATATAAAATATAACAAGGCAAAGGTGCTGGAAATAGGGGATGAGCAATGACCTTATGTCGAACATTAAACAACAGAGGTGGTTAAAGACAGGAATGAGTTCAGGAAAGAAATAAATAAATCAGTTCGAAGCCAGGAGATAACAAAACTAGTATTGTAGCAAAAGCAAAAATGAGTGTGAAAGGTTTCTATTAATATCTGTTAGGAAGATGGAGACAAAAGAAATAGTGGGAGGCCCTGAATAATCCTGGAGAGATATGCTGATCAATGACAAAGGAATGGAGGAGATCCTTGATAGCTTCCTTTTGCTTGAAAATGGCTCTGCCTTTCTGATGTAGGATTGGAAGTTAAGAGGCAAAAGGGGGAATGAAAACAATAGATAATGATAACATCAATAAAGAGGCGATAACCCACCTAAGTACACTAAAAGAAAGGATAGCACCATATCCTAGTGAACATCATAACATAGTATTACATAGACATAACACAGAAACAATTTGCTTGATCCCACATGCCTGTGTTTATCCTCTGCATAAGGGGTATTCCTGATCCAACATGTCCAACCTGTCCCCATATTCTTTATTTCCTTTCTCTTCAACTACTTAAAGGAGGCAGCAAACAAAACAGGTCTGTTATCATAAGGGAATTGCTGGATACTGAACATTATGCAGAGGCACTGGGGAGAGGCAAATGTGGGGATGATTTTTTAAAAGGATCCAGGAGGATAACTCAGGCAGTTATAGACATTGACATAGTTTTAACAATGATTGAAAGGTTCCTGAAAGTCAGAACGATGAATCATCAAGAGGAAAGTAGTGTGGTAAGAAGAAGTCAGCATGACTTTGGGTCATAGATCTTTTTGATAAATCTGCTGGAGCTCTTTGAGGATTTAATGGCATTAGTTGACAAGGCGAATTTAGCTTGACTATACCAAGACTTCAGCAAAGCTTTTGACAGAGGACCAACTGGTAAGTTGTTTTGCAAGGCATGGAGTAACTGGTATGTTTTTCAAGTGGATAATTAACTAGTTGAGTCAATGGGTGCGATGGTTGCTTATCAAGGGAGCAGCAATGACTTGGAAAGAGGTCATGAACAGGTACCATGTGGACTTGTTCTGGGACAAGTGTCTTTTCAAGGTAGTTCAATGGTTTGGAGGAAGGAACAGAAATAAATAAAGCTTTCTCATTGGCTCATCATGCCAAACTAGGAAGGGCCAGAAATGGTAGAAAGCAAGCGGCCAGGTTGCAGAGAGATTGGGACAGTTTGGGAGATCCGGTCATAAAGTGGGAGATGTTTAATGGAGAAAGATGCCAAGTCATGAACCTGGGGAAAGAAACAAACCATGGGAACAGCAAGTAAATAAAAGCGGACAACACTGTACACTGCAGGGGCAAGATCTCATGGTTCTGGTGGATTTATTAATTAAACCATCAGCACATTGTGCAGTCTAAGTGCAAAGGTAGACATGATTCAGTGATGCCTACCTGAAGAGATAGAGCACAAATCATAGGAAGTAATTTATTTAAGAAAAATGCCAATCCACATCAGCTTCTGATAACTGTATGGATGGGAGATGGTGAGGGGTTGGGGTGGTGAAAGGCTACAGACAGTCTCATATGAAACTGATCCCGGGTGTTTTTTTTCTCAGTTCCATGTCTTCCCTTGAAGCTTGTGTTAGTAGTCATATGACCAAGATTCTGTGCAAGGTTTCTGCACTGTCACCTCTTGAAATGCTCCAGATCCCTCTCATTTCGCTTCTATCCTTCTCACAGTATGGAACCTACCCTGGCCAAAGTCATCAATAATCTCTGTTGTGAGTGTGACTGTGATGCATTATCCCTGCTTATCCATGAGCCAGGCAGCTTACTCCCATCATCTGCCCATCCTAACCACAAGCCCATTTCTACTGAATCTCCTAACCATGCTTGTGTCACTAAGAGAGTCGATTCTTCCAATGTCCCTCATTTACAGCCACCCAATCTCCAACCTGCATGAACTCTGTTGTGTATTGCACTGAGCAAGACTAACTCATCCACAACTGCTGGCAGCCAGTACTGGGAGGGCAGCAGAGAGGCAGCTCCACAAACTCCAACTTCAAAACCTGAGATGTCCCACACTAACTTTTACTCTTCCTCCAACCCTGCCTCGCTAACCTATTTTGACTCTCTGTCCCCTGTGCATCAAATTTAAAATCCTTAGCATCATTTTCAGGTCCCTCTATAGTCTTGCCCCACTCTGTTATTCCCCCCCAATTATGTATCCCCTGCCTCATCTTTTGGTCTATTGTCTCTGGCCCTTTGTGCATTGATGCCTCCTTTTGCCCTCCCATGGGCAGTAAAACCTTAAGCTGCCTTAGCCCCTTCGCCTCTCCTCTTTCTCCTCAGCCTTTAAAATTCTGCTCAAAGGCCATCTTGCCTGAGCTAGCTTTTGGTGAGCTTCTAGTCTGATAGCCATTCCTAATCTAGTTCCAATCATGAAGTGCTAGGGACCCGAAACTCTATTAAAGGCTCTGCATAAATTCAGGTCATGTGATTGATGAGGCCAATGTTCGTTCCTTGCCCTCCTCTTTATATGTGTGGATTGAGGTCTGTGGAACTGTGTCCCAGCAGGAATCAGTGCTTTCAGGAGAGAAGAGGAGAGAACTGTGGTGGGGGGAGGGGCTTTGTGTGCTGGTGGAGGGGGCAATAAATCATTTAAAATGGTGTCACAGACGGCTATGAAACTGTTTGGTCAGCACCTACGTATTGTCAAACTCAACTCTTTGAATTTCATTTTGGAGAGACAGCAACACTCTTTTAAGTGGGAGACTTCCACATTTTCCAGGTTGCTACTTCTATTGATTTTCTTGACTCCAATTAAAGTCATCTTCTCCCCTGAGTACAGATGTCTCACTGCAGCCTAATCTGCAAAAAAGTACACTTAAAACCAGTCAAGTCACATGTCGATGTGTTGAAAATGGAAAGAAAATGCTTGCAGTATTGACCAGGGAATACATACGTTGGCTTCAGAGCACTTAATCTTTCTTCAGTTAATATCACCCAGTAGTTTAGCCATATTTTCTGACCCTCATTCCATTGCCTCTTTCCAGATGTGACTGCTTCCTGCTGGATCGAACTGTCAGCCTTCCAGGATTGCCCAGGAGTTGGAGGTTTATCTCTTGGGCATTGCTGCAAGCAGCCCATGAGAAAAATCATAGATACACTAAAGATAGTGCTCTGTGTTAATATTGCTCTGTGTACTCTTGCCGGGATTCCTGGCTGCTGGCATGCATGACCTATCTTCCCGAAATACTTGCCTTTAAACTGGCTTATTAACGCTATGGCCAGAATTTTCCGGCCCCACTGGCGTCGGGGGTCATGACGGGCGGACGGGGGGGGGTGGTGTGGGGAGGGGGGTGGTGGGACAATGTGGCGAGAAGGCCAAGAATTAGTTTCACGCCATCACGAAACCGACTTGTGACTGTCCTCTCACCCCTGTCAATGGCGGGGCCGCATTTCTCACCGCCATACGCCAGGAACCTAATTTAAATACCTTAGCATCTCATTATAAGCTCTGCTCAGCGGGAGCACCACCCCCTACCCCCCTACCCCCCACCCCCCACCCCATGCTGGCTGATCTGGGCACATCAGCCTGATTGCATGCTGGACTGTTTCACAACTGTACATAAGCATCGTGCATTTGGTGAGCTGCACCTCGCTCGAGACTTCGAGGTTTGTTTGCCTCCCTTGCTTTGGGCAGCTCTCGCAGTCACCATCACCAGGCTTCCTAGGCAGCACCACACCGCTTTTACAGAGGCTCATGGGCAGGCCTCTACTTACCAGAACAGCCAGGAGGGTGGCTTTTCAATGGCTGCAGGGCCAGGGCTTGCTTGGGGGAAGGGGGAGAAGTGGCCTTAGGTAAAGGGTTAAGGCTGCAGGGTGAGGGCTGTACTAGCGAAGGGGGGGTGGGGGGGCAGGAGGGTAACCCAGGGTGTGTGTGTGTGTGTGTGTGTGGGGGGCACATATTGATCTGTGCAAGTGGCCTCAAGATGGTGAGGGCTGAGGAGGCAGCCTCCAGAGGAGATAAGGCCAGATGGAGATGTGACGGTGTGTGTGAGAGAGTGAGTGGTGATGTCCCTTGAGCTGGCAGTGAGTGAGATGCCAGTGAATGTGTGGTGGGCTTGTGAGTGAGTGGGTTTAAAGTGATAAGATGGTTTCCTTACCCTGGCAGCACGGATGAGTTAATTTATCCTCTTTCTGCACTGGATGGCCAACCTCTCGTGTGCAGCATTGGCCCTGACCACCTCTGCCACCGCCTCCCAAGCCAGAGTGGTGAGACTGATGGGCCTCCTGCGGCCAGAGTGGGGGTAGAGGACATCGCGGTGCCCTCCATTGCATTGAGAAGGCATCCCAGGGATGTGTCACTGAATCGGCGGGCTACACTGTTCTGGGGTTTTGGGGCCATGTCTTCACTGGAGCAGTCCTGGGCTGTAGGCATTGAGAGCTGTGTGCGCAGCTGCAGTTTAAATTTGGTGCCCTGTGTGAGATAACGGTGGGATGGGCAAATCAGAGGCTGCCTGCCAGTGAGACGGTGTGTTTCCTGTGGCTGCGGGAACGGGACAATATGCCACGAAAACCTGCCATAGCCGCCAGCAGGTAAAAATCTGGGACAATCCTGGTTACAGAGTAGATATGTCTCTCCTGAATACAATGAGTTTCACCCTCTTGAGAGAGAGTGTCCAGCACATGACTGCTCATGTCACTAATACATCAGTCTCTACATCACTCATTAGCATATCTATTTTATTAATCCACCATACTACACCTCCCCCCACCAAAGTATTCTATCAACTTCTTGACAACAATATGAAGCTATGCTTTAACTATTAACATTGCATTTCTGTAACTCCTTTTTACTGCTACCAATTCTACCTCACTCCTCCTACTACTCTTCCCCATTCCCAAGTCATAGTTATGAGGGATTCAGTCTCACACACTGTTCTCGGTTCTTTGGGAAAGATGTCTTGGAGACATGTGGGCATTCCTCTTTTCCTTGGAGAATATTATTAGGAGTGAAATGGGACAGCAGCTCTGCAGGATTGCTGGTAATCTGAGTGCAGACTTCAGGATGACTGAACTGAAAGGACAATAGTCTTTTGTCAATGAAAGACCAATACAAGAGAGAAGACCGAAGGACATCAACCTTTGAACTCTCTTGAGCTAGAAGAGAAGATATTCTGACTCTTTTAGGAATCTTCTGCTCCCTCGAAACACATTGGGGAAAGTCCTGAGGAGACAGATGGATCTTCAGCTTTAGTGAGACTCTCCCAGCCGTATCATTCACTGCTGCATCTTATTGGAGATCTGAGATTGAATCTGGACTACAAGAGGAAGAACAACAAAATTCCTGTAGGCAGTTGAAGAAACAAAGAAGGGCTGATTTCCCAATGACATTTCAGGAAGGCAGTGGTCACGTTACCACAGTTTTCCCTGTGTGAGACTGCTCCACCGTGGACAGTGAGAAGAACCTTTGTGGATAAGAAGATAAGACAGCCCCATTCTCTGCAATGGGATGATCTCAAAGACGATATGAAGATGAATTTCCCATAGAGGAATTTCTTGTGGATGAGTTTCCTGTACAGGATTCTGAAGCTTTTGACACTCTGAAGATACTGCTTCAGCTTCTATTCTGCAAAACAGCTCAAGCAGGAAGAATATTTTCAGCTGGGACTGAAACACGGGCATCAAATGACTTTCATCCTTGGAAATAGGTGCTTCCATCTCTTTGGCAGTGTTAATCCTCCCTGGAATCTGGCATGGGATCAAGCAAGTCGTTCTCCCTGGAAGACTCTTCATGGTCAACCAGCGATAGACTAGGTATTGCAGTCTTGGCATCTGTGTTGTTTCTTTGCACCACAATGTAAGCATCTCAAATTGGGGTTTCCCGTGCTTTCTTCCATTTTCATGGGCTTTTGTGTGGGCGGGGCCACTGCCCATGGGCCTACTCAGTTAACAGGGTCATCTAGGGCCTTGGAGTCGTGCAGCTTATATCCCATTTTATTTCTCTGAACTCGGCCTGCCTCACATGTTGGAGAACTTGATCCAAAGTAAGGTCATCCTTGGTCAGTAGAAAATCAGAGAGCTTTTCATCACGTATGTCAAGGTGTATATGGTCACGGATGAGCTCGGCTTTCAGTGCCCCGTATCCTAGGCGATACAGGTCGGTGTGAAATAATTCAACTGATTCTCCTGGTCTATGAGAACTTTGATTAAAGTGTGCTGGCTCTTTCACCAGACTGTGCTTTGGGCTAAAGCACGTGTCGAAGGGTTTGAGGACTGTGCTGAAGTCTGCGGACATCGCCTCCACCCCCGCCTCAAGAGAACATCGATGGCAGCTGGCCCCACGCCATAAAGGAATGAACTAACCCGGCGCTTCTGTTTTTTAGTGTGAAGGCCCGATGCTGCTTGATATCTGAGCAAGTGCTTCTTCCATAACTCCCACTTATTGCCTCTCTGCAGGCCTCGAGACAGTCAAACAGGCAGGGTAGGGGCGAGGGCTGCTCACTGGGAATGGATATCATTACCTCTCTGCAGTTTACCTCCTCCTTCGGTCGGGTTGTAAGTATGAGCTGCTACCAAGTTTTCTTTCACTCTCTTGCTGTGGTTCTGCCGATGGCACCAATCTCTGGCTAGAATGGTGCCACCACTGCTGTTACCATGCTCTGGCTGCCACCTTGCTCTGCGTGCTGGCGTGTGTGACCCATCTTCCTTAGTCAGACTGTAGTTTTACTCTGGTACTTGTTTTAAGCTGGTTTATTAACACTATGTATAAACAGGTTACACAATAGGTATGTCTTTCCTGGTATAGTGTGTTTCATCCTCTCTTGACAGAGTCTAGCATATGACTGCTGATGTCACTAATACATCACTCATTAGCATATCTATTCAATGAACACATTACAGTACAGATAGTTCATGCTTCTTTTATTTTCGTTGAATGCTTTTTCTCATCAGTTGTAACAGTATCAGAGATGAGTAAGAACAGCCGCTTGCCTGACGGTCAAGATTCATCCAATGAGGTAACAAAGGATCTGTTCACTTTCCGATTGGTGGGGAAGGTGGGGAGCCGTGAGGATGGGCGAGTCGGTGACCAATGGCAGGCAGGTGGGACCGAGACACTTGGCAGTGGGAGGTCATGTGATGAAACCTCCCAAGAACATATGCAACCAGAGGTGCCAACGCAACTGAGTATCCTTATGTCCTTATGGAAGAGGGTGAGCAGGTGGAAGGCAGGGGAAGGGGGAAGGCTCTGCCCTCATGCTGCACAGGAAATCCCACAGCTCAGACCATGAGTTGGAAAGTCACTGCACTGAACATCTTGAGCACATTCTTCAGCGCCTTTACTACCGTGGTTCCACAGCTACTTCTGGGCTGGTAGAGATGGGCAGGCCCGGAGTTTCATGCCGTTGGCCTGTGCCGGTACACTGGCACCACCTGCAAGCGGCAGATAGTCAATTCATCGAAAGGCCTGTATTGTCAGAGCCTGACTGGCATTTGCCAATTGGTCTTCAGGTCCCAGGAGACAAAGAGCTCAGCCTTCTGGAGGTGGCGTCCTAGTAGCAGGCCAGGGGAGGTCCAGGGCTCCAGGCAGATTTACAGGCCTTCCTTCTTGCTAGGCTTCAGCTGCAGCTGTCGGTTGCCCTATAGAGGGGCTCAACATTCACCTCCCCGCCTCATTCCACTCCCCTAAGAATGTTGCCTCAGCTGCTAAGGGCTTTCTCACATTTAAAATTTCACATTTTAAGACCCCATCTTGGGCTGATCCCTCTCCCACTTACCTGCAAAGGCAGTTTGCTGCCACTTCCAAGTTGCAGAGCCTCTTATTGGCCCTCTAGCTTTGTGCTTTGTGGGGGAGATGGTGCCATAATGGTAATGTCACTGGGCTAGTAATCCAAATGCTCTGGGAGCTATGGGTTCAAATCCCACTGTGGCAGACAGTGGAATTTAAATTCAATTAATAAATCTTGTAATTAGTCTCAGTAATAATGGTGACCATGAAACTACCATTGATTGTTATAACAACCCATCTGGTTCACTGATATCCCCTTAGGGAGGGAAATCTGCCATCCTTGAGTCTTAACTACCCTCTGAAATGGCTGAGCAAGCCATTCAATTCAAGGGCAGTTAGGGATGGGTAACAAGTGCTGACCTTGCCAGCAATGCCCACGTCCCATCAAGTGCCTGCCTGATATCCTTAATTGGCAGTGGGTTGCTCTCTGACCATGAATTAGCAAATTAGAATCACTGGTGAGTGACTGGTCCCTGCACAATGTGAGCTTCTGATTTCCATTTGATTGTGTTGGAGGGGCCCAGAGCCCCCTGTTGTGGCTTTGTCCACATGCTTTCCTGCGGGGGTCACTGCCAAATCATCAGGGTGATTTGCTTTCAGATACCCAGCTTTGTATCTGAGCAATTTCCCCAGCTAGATAACTACCCTGGCGGATAGCAGTGAATAGGGGAGATGGTGGCGTAGTGGTAATGTTCCTGGGCTAGTATTGCAGAGACCCAGGCTAATACCCTGGGGGCATCAGTTCAAATCCCACCATAACAGCTGGTGGAAGTTAGATTCAATTAACGAAACAGAATCTGGAATATAAAGCTTATAATAAAAGCTATCATTGATTTGTGTTTTTAAAAACATCTGGTTCACTAATGTCCTTTAGAAAAGGAAGTTTACCATCCTTAACAAAAATAACCGGAAAAACTCAGCAGGTTTGGCAGCATCTGCGGAGAGGAACACAGTTAACGTTTCGAGTCTGAATGACTCTTCAACAGAACTAAGAAAAAATAGAAGAGAGGTGAAATATAATGAGAGCTACCAGACCTGCTGAGTTTTTCCAGGTATTTTCGTTTTTGTTTTGGATTTCCAGCGTCCGCAGTTTTTTGCTTTTATCTTAGTGTTTAATTGAGTGCCACTTCTCTTCAAGGAATGCCTACCTTGAAGAAGTATTGCTGTTCTCTCTGATAGGATTTTCATATCTCTCTTTATATTTCACCTCTCTTCTATTTTTACTTGGTTCTGTTGAAGGGTCATTCGGACTCGAAACGTTAACTGTGTTCCTCTCCGCAGATGCTGTCAGACCTGCTGAGTTTTTCCAGGTATTTTTGTTTTTGTTTTAGATTTCCAGCATCCAGAGTTTTTTGCTTTTAAGTTTGCCATCCTTACCTGGTCTGGCCTACATGTGACTCCAGACCCTCAGCAATGTGGTTGACTCTTAACTGCCCCATGAGATGGGCAATTAAGAACAGGCAACAAACGCTAGTCTTGCCAGCGAGGCCAACATCCCATGAAACCTGGGACGTGCCTGGCTAACATGATGATCCTCTGCTCACTAAGCGTGAGAAACAACAGTAACAGCAGGAAGGTGAAATAAATGAATGAATCGCCCACAGTTGCTTTCTTCGATGTGCACAGAGTAAGCTGCACTGGCCAGATTTGTCTCAAACCATGCTCCTAATCAAATTCCTGCTCTGTTGCAAAAGAAAGAACTTGCATTTACATAGCACCTTTCACATCCTCAGCAAAGCAATTCACAGCGCTGGAATTGCACTCACTCTTTGAACACCGGCAAACACAGCAGTCAATCTGTTTGCTAATAGCAATAGATGCATGTATCCAGCTAATCTGTTTTGGTGGTGTTGGTTGAGGGAGGGATGTAGACCCAAGGCACTGGGATAACCCCTTTGCTGCCCTGGGAGCTTTCACCTTCACCTCAGTAGGCAGATAAGGGTCTCAAATGAAAGATTACCAGATCGATCCTATCTCAGGTAGCAGCGCATTTCTCCTGTAAGTATCAGTTTAGGTTATGTGCTGAACACTCTGGAGCGAGGCTTGTACTCACAGCTTTGGATTTCCAGCATCTGCAGCCATTTTGGATTTCCAGCATCCACAGTTTTTTTGTTTTTATATTTTTGTACTCACAGCTTTCTGACTGAATTCCACTTCTGATTCGAGGTGAAATGAGCCAAACTAACAAACCTGCTCTATAGTCTCACTCTCTGAACTCCACTGTGTGAAAAACATTCAGAACTAAAAGTTCAGTGAAAGAAATACGGATAAGGGAAAGGGAGAGACACAGTATAGAGCATTAGGTAGAGATGAAGAAGATACATTAATGTTACAGGATCATCCCAGGTTGTCATTCTTAACCAACAATATGTTTCCTGCCTCGAGTATATAGGACCCCTGCGATTTGCCTGATCTTCATGTCAGCAGCTCATATTGTTAATAGAATCGTCTCAGTAGAATAATACCAGAATGTATCCTCCAGGTAAGACATTCATTTTTTTGCAAAATTAAGATACCAAGAAATGGCTGCACTCATTGGATACAGGGAAGGCCATGAGCCCTGACAACACCCCAGTATTGAAGACTTGTGCTCCTAAACTAGCTGCACTCAGAGCCGAGCTGTTCCTGTACGCTTACAACACTGGAATCAACCTGACACAGACCCAGGTACGTCATTACTACAAAGATCAGGGCGAATCCAATTCGGTCAATAACCGCCCCATCTGTCTCAGTTACCTCTCAATTATCAGAAAAAAATGATATACAAACATAGAAACATACAAACTAGGAGCAGCAGTAGGCTATTCGGTCCCTCGAGCCTGCTCAGCCATTTAATAAGATCATGACTGATCTGATAGTAACCTCAAATCTGCATCCCACCTTTCACCCACTTGCTGACCAAGAATCTATCCACCTCTGCCTTAAAAATATTCAAAGACTCTGCTTCCACTGCCTTTTCAGGAAGAGAGTTCCAAAGACTCACAGCCCTCTGAGTGAAAAAAAAACTCCTCATCTCTGTTTTAAATGGGTGACCCCCTTATTTTTAAACAGTGACCCCCGAGTTCTAGATTCTCCCACAAGAGGAAACACCCTCTCCACATCCACCCTGTCAAAGACCCCTCAGGATCTTATATGTTTCAATCAAGTCACCAGAACCAGAACCCACTTCTCCCCCACCAGGCTTGAGGCACACATTTCCCTAATTTGATTTTTAATGATTTTTAATGATTTCCCTAATCTAATTTGCCCTATGCCAACTTGCACATGGCCCAGGTAATAATCCAGAGATTATGACCTTTGAGGCTCTGCTTCTTAATTTGCTGCCAAGTTCCTCATACTGACTTTGCAGAGCCTCCTCCTTTGTCCTGCCTGTGTTGTTGATACCTACGTGGACCATGATGACTGGGTCATTCTCTTTTCACTGCAAGTTCCTCTCCAGCCCTGAGCAAATGTCCCGAACCCTTGCACTGGGCAGGCACCACAGATGTCTGCACTCATGTCCTTTGCTACATAGAGCAGTGTCAATCCCCCTCACTATACTGTCCCCTATCATTACTACATTCTTTGTTACTCCCCCGACTGAATGGCTTCCTGTACCACGGTGCCATGGCCAGTTGGCTGATCCACCCCACAGCCCCCACTCTCATCCAAACACCCTCAAATCTGTTGGACAATTGCAAGCGCCAAGGCTCCTGCACTCCTGCCCTCTGGGTCCCCTTACCTGCCTCACTTCCAGTCACTCTTTCCTGTCTCTGAGCATTGACTAAACCAGAAGACCCTATCCTAAGGGATGTGACCACCTCCTGGAATGAAGTGTCCGGGTAACTTTCCCCCTCCCTGATATGCCGCAGTGTCTGCAGCTCAGCCTCCAGCACAATAACCCAGAGCCAAAGTTCCTCGAGCCACAAACATTTACTGCAGATGTGTTTGCCCTGGATCACACCAGTATCCAGAAGCTCCCACATCCTGCAATCACAGTACATCACCTACCCTGCCTTCTCTGATATGTGTTAATTAATTAATTAATAATTGCATATAAATAATTGTTATTAATAAAGTCTACACCACCCAATGGGGTCTGCCAGGGAACTTTACAATACTGATAAAACAATAAAGCACTTACAATACCGATAGAACTAACAACACCGGTTACTGGTTTATCTGCTCCTTCTGTTGCACCAGATTGGAAATCAAATGCTGGAAAGAGAGTAGAAGAGAAAAAGCACCTTCTCCCCTCCCTTCACCGAACTCCCCACTCAGCACACTCTACTTCTCGCAGTAAACCTTACGTAAAGCACCTCTTTTCCCTTATGCACCAAATTCCCACTTTGAACCAAATTCCCAAATATACTCACTAGATCATTGTCTCACTTAGGCCAAAGTCTCCCCTCTCTGACTGTGCCCTTATTGGCAGTGCTATCAAGTGGCATTTACTCACCAATAATCTGCTCAGTTTGGGTGTCACCAGGACCACTTGGCTCCAGGCTTCGTTACAGCCTTGGTCCAAACATGGACAAAAGAGCTGAATTCCAGAGATAGGTGAGAGTGACTGTCCCTGACATCAAGGCACGTTTGACTGAGTGCGGCATCAAGGGGTCCTAACAAAATTACAATCAATGGGAATCAGGAGGAAAACTCTTAATTGGTTGGAGTCATACCTTGTACAAAGGAAGATGGTTGTGGTTGAAGGCCAATCATTTAAGCCCTGGGACATTGCTAGAGGGGTTCCTCAAGGTTGTGTCCTCAACCTGCTAATCAACTTTTACTCCAAATAAAGTCAGGATTGGAGCTGTTCACTGATGATTGCACACAATGTACAGCACCATTTGCAACTCCTCAGATATAGAAGCAGTTTGTGTCTGCATGCAGCAAGACCTGACAACATTTAGGTTTGGGCTGATAAGTGGCAAGTGACATTTGCACCATACAAGAGCCAGGCAATGGCCATTTCCAACAAGGGAGAATCCAACCACTGCCCCTTGACATTCAATGGCATTACCATTGCTGAATCTCCCACTATCAACATCCTGGGGGTTACCATTGACAAGAACCTGAACTGGACCAGTGATATAAATACTGTGGCTACAAGAGCAGGTCAGAGGCTAGGAATCCTGTGGTGAGTAACTCACCTCCTGACTCCCCAAACCTGTCCACCATCTACAAGGCACGAGTCAGTAGTGTGATGGAATACTCTCCACTTGCCTGAGTGCAGCTCCAGGCACCATCTAAGATGAAGCAGCTCACTTGATTGGCACACCTTCCACCACCTTCAACATTCACTCCCTCCACCGCTGATGCACTGTGGTAGCAGTGTGGACCATGTGATGAAACCTATACTTACCTTGCTGACTTTGGAGGCCAGGAATGCCAATTCCCAATGAACCTTGGGCCTTCCATGCATGTGCTGGTCGGTAACTGGCTGCCTATGCGCTGTACTACCTTTTCCACATCCTTCAGGCCCAGGAGAGGCCCAGCATGTCCACGCATAGAAAAAAGAATGGCACAAAAAGCCCTGGTCAGGTGACTGAGTACAGAGCGCTAGGAACGTCAAATGTGCCAGGTAGGGGACAGGGAGAAGGTTCCAGAAAGGGTCCGAGATGCAGGGACAAAGACGGGACAGGAACAGGTCCCAGTTAAGTTAAGTTGAAAGGAAGGAGCAGAGAAACAAGCTCCAAATTAAAGAAAAAGCTGCATTTAGGAGACTAAGTGGAACAGACTTGAGAAAAGCCCTGAAGATCCAAAAAGGCAGCCAAAGGTTGGTGACTCTGTGCTGCAGGCTGTTTGGGCAAAGGTAACCCTTTGGGGCAGTGATGTTCTGCTTGGCATGGCTGAAGATCTGAAAATGTGCTTGTGGGGTGGAGCTTGAGCGTACTCAGAAATCCAGGAGGAAGGGAATCTCGGAAGGCGAGATTGAAACCCTGCGAGGTGGGCCACTGATGAGGCCGTCCACGTGGGAGCAACTTTTGGATAGAGTCCCAAGGAGAGATCTTCAAATGTGGAGATTGGAAACCCTCATGAGAAAGAGAAAGTTTTCGTGGAGATTGAGTGGCTCACAATGTGACAAGTGTCTGGGTGGATTGTTGAGAAATCCATGGAATCACGTTTGGTCACATTTGTCATTTATAATGTGGTATGTCCAACCACAGTTTGCCTATTAATTCATCTGTACCTCATACTTACCCTGAATGTTAAAGTATAAGATAGATATTGTAAATCGCTTTATCTTTCTGAACTTGTACAGTAAAATTTAGTTTTGCTTGTTCAAAACCCTTGGAATCTTGTGGCTTTTTTCACTTAGTAAACATCTTGAATCTCAAACTTTGTCTCCTGTATGAAATCCATTGATCTGTGTGCCCCTGTGGATATTGAATTATTTGGACAATTATTTTTTTTTTTAAAAAGGCTACAAGTTCACTCTGGTGGAAGAAATAAAATAACTTCAGCTGGATAACCAGCAAGAAACCTGGTGAGATGTTATTTATTTGATAAAGAAGAAAAAAACCTGCTGCTGCCAGGCAGAAGGCTCCTGCAGATTAGTTGAAAACGCCTGGCCTGAGAGAAGCTCTCTCTGAACATTTCATTGTGAACTCACAGTGTAAGTGTATGCCTTGGAAGAAAACTGTGAAGGAAGACTGCTTTTCTCTCTCCCTCCTGCATTGCCTGCAGTCCAGAGTGGAGTGCTCACCTTCATTCAGGAAATTCTCATCTCAGTACAACTCATCTGTATTTTGAAAACTGGCAAAGCTGCAACAAGCGAGAGTTAACACAGAATGGGTTTCACCGAAGATCCATCTGAAAGAACTTTCAGACAACTGCTGTGACAGTGTTCTGTCAGATCAACAGCATCAGGACCTTTTCAAACTTCATCCTTTTTATAGTGCTCCTTTACACCAACCTCTGCAGAGGTCTTATTTGCCTTACTCTGTTTTGTTTTGTGTGTGTGTGTATGTGTGTTGGGATTTTTAAGAGCGGTTAAATTGTTACACCTCTGGATTATAATTTATGTGTGAACCAGTTTTGCAACTTATTTTAAAAAGAAAGTTTTGTTTCATAATTAATCAATTATTCTCAATTTGTTGAAAGAAATCTGGTTAAAGTCTCTTTTATTCTGGGTCTAGCAGTAGTGAAGGTAAGCAACTGGTCATTTTTGTGAGTGAATTAAACATTTACACTATTGTTGCAATGTGTGGAGTGGTGAGGCTGGAGAATCTGCACACTCCTGTGATCCCGGTCATTATACTTCTTTAAACAAAATGTTACTGGTCCCTAACCAGATCTCTCCAATAACTCAGGGTCTAGCCAAGGATCGTAACAACCATATAAACGATGCACCATAGCAACTCGCCCAGCTTCTTTTGACAGCAACTTCTAAACCCGTGACCTCTATCACCTGAAGAACAAGGACAGCAGATACATGGAAACACCACAAGGTCCCCATCAAAATACACACCATCCTGACTTGGAACTATATTGCTGTTCGTTCACTGTTGCTGGGTGTAGATCCTGGAACTCTCTCCCGCCCCTTCAATGGTTTAATTTATCTGAATTTGATTATGTTAGTCTGTTCATTGGTCTATGTTCATTGTGCCTGATTGCTTTAAGCCTGGATGGTGCCATTATGAGCTAAAGTAAATAGAAGCTTCTAGAGAAAGATCTGTGACTTCTGAGCTCTGAATATGTATGGAGACATCTTGTAATTGCTGAGATATTTTAAAGCACTGTAAATGAACCTGTTGTAAACTTAGAACTGGTGTCAGCTCTATGTTGCTCGGAGGTAAATCAGATATAAAGAATAAACAGCAAACCAGTGAGTGTACAACACCTCCCCTAACAGCACTGTGGATGTACCTACACCATGTGGACTGCAGCAGTTCAAGAAGGTGGCTCACCATTACATTCTTAGTGGCAAATAGCGATGGGCAATAGTTGCTGGTCTTGCCACTGATGCTCACATCCCAAGCAGAATAATAAAAAAAGAAATTACAAATCAACTGTGGAAGGGAGGGCTGCAGGTAATAGTTATTATATGGGATCTTACAATAGATGAATGTTAAATAGGTTCAAAAGTAAGTGAGAATTGAGCAGCATGCAAATCCTTTGAAAAGCTCAATGATTCAGTTATGAAGCTGTACTTATATATTCTGGACTAAAGATATGAATTATTCATGTTTTCAAACTCCAGAAGATGTTAATTAAGCAGTGTCAGGGTACATGGACTTGTTGAGAATGCTGTAGCTCTCCTGTGTTGGTGCAGTTGTGTTACCTGGTGCTGCTGCTGCTACTGAGTTTGTGAAGCAACCGCTATAGTGTCCCGATGAAGAGCACTGTCCCGATGAAGAGCACTGTACCGATGAAGAGCACTGTACCGATGAAGAGCACTGTCCCAATGAAGAGCACTGTACTGATGAAGAGCACTGTCCCGATGAAGAGCACTGTCCCGATGAAGAGCACTGTACCGATGGCTGTTGCAATGGTACACACGCTGCCCTTGGATTTGGCTTCATATCCACACCAGCCTGATAGGACGAAACAAGCCTCTGTCAGGCGTGAAGCATCTTGAACTGAGGCTCAACCCAATGCCTAATGGTCAAAAATGTGTAACACAGAAGTGTCCTAATTCGACTGCAGCAAAGTCACTGAGAGAGGCCAGTGAGAAATGGCGGCAGGTGAAGTGACACATCTATAAGTTGTGTTGCAGTCTTCTGTGGTTAAAGAACAGAGGAAGAGTTGCATTTGTATAGCGCCTTTCACAACATCCAAAGCACTTTACAGCCAATGAAATACTTTATTGAAATCTAGTCACAACTGTAATGTGGGGAAATCAATTTGTGCCTAGCAAGATCCCACAAACAGCAAGGAGATGATGACTGGATCACCTGTTTTCAGTGATGTTGCTTTGAGGGTTAAATATTCACCAGGACACCAGGGAGAGCTGCACTTCTCTTCTTCAAACTAGTGCTATGGCATCTTTTAGATGCACCTGTGGGGTAGACAGGGCCTCAGCTCAATGTCCCACCTGATCAAGGAATAGTGCTGCTTGTTCAATTCAGAATGTTGTGGGACTTGGAACTGGGAACTTGGTGCACCCCCGATCTTCCTCCTTCAGTCCAATGTGGTAGAGCTCACCTCCTGAAGTAAAAGCTAGCGAGTTGATGCAGCACACACCAGTGGAGGAGGGGATGGCTATTGATTCAGGGACAGGGACAATAATCAAACTGCTTTGGTGGCGAATTTTTAAAGTATTGTTGCAGTTGCACCCAGCCAGACAAGTGAAGAGCGTTCTGTCACACTCCTGACTTGTGTTTTGCAGATGAGGGAAAGACTTTAGGGAAATGGGCAGCGAGCCACCTGTGTCAGAGTAGTTAGCTGTCCCGCTGTTGCAGTCACATTCTTGATGTGCTTGATCCAGTTAATCTTACTGAAGAATGTTGGTGGTAAGGGATTCAGTGACAATATTGCAGTAGATGCTCTGGCAGTGACTGCAGCTTTTCTTGTTGGAGAAGGCCATTACCTAGTATGAATGTTATCTTCCATTCCTTAGTTCAACTTTGAATGTTGTCTAGGTCTTGCTGTTGGCTGGAATGGGCTGCTTCATTATCAGGGGAGGCTGAATAGATCCGGACACACTGAATCATCAGAGGACAACCCTATTGCTGACCGAATGATGAAGAGGTGCAGATCATTGAAGAAGCAAATGAAGATGGTTGGGCCCTGGACACTGTCTTAAGGAACTCTTACACTGGGGCTGAGGTGATTGAAGCCCCGAGCAATGATGACTACTTTCTTTAGTATTAGGTAGGACCCCAACCACTGGAGGAGTTCCCTTGCCTACTATTGACTTCAGTGTTGCAAATGTACTTAGTGCCATACTTGGTCAAATGTTGCCACAAGATCAAAGCTGTTGGTCTTATGCCTCCCTCTCCACACTGTTCTTGTGTTCAAGTGTGGACCAAGGCTGTGATAAGGTCAGGAGCACAACTGATGTAACTCAAACAAACAGTTGCTTATTGGTGACCTAGTCTTGCTTGAGGGCAGAATTAATGACTTCTCCCATCACATTACTGATAATTGGGAGGAGCGCATAGAGCAATAATGCGCTGGGTAACATTTATCTATTTTGTGGATTGGATGGACCTGGGCAATTTCTCACATTGTTGGGTAGATACCGCTGTCACAGCTGTAAGCTAGAGCTAGTTCTGGTATGCCGGTCTTCAGTAACTCAGCCAGGTGTTGTCAGGACCCATTGCCTTCTCTGTGTCCAGTGGAGTAAACTGAATTGCACCAGACAGTGGCATCTATATTGGTGGGGACCTTGAGATTAGGATCATCTATTCAACACTTTTGGCCTGAAGATCCATTCAAACACATTAGAATGGCCTCGCACTCATATTCTGGGCTCTGCTACAGTTGAGATTAGAAATGTTCATGAAGCCTTCTCTACCTTCTAGTTTCTGGAGCATGAACCTCCATTCTTGACTGGATATCATTGTGCTGCAGAGCCTTAATCTGACCCATTGGCTGTGAAACTGCTTAGCTCTGTCTAAAGCCCGCTGCTTTAGATATTTAGCATGCAGGTTGCATCACTGATGTAGCACCTCATCCTAAAGTATACCTGGTGCTGCTCCTGGCACACACTTCTCCCCTCCCTATTGAGCCAGTTATCTCTAAGCCTAGCTGATATTATTTATGAATCCAAAGATTCCTTCAATGAAGTGCATTTCTAGGATGACTCCACAGGATAACATTTCAAAAAGAAAGAAAGATTTTTGTTGTGTTTTATGCCTTGGAGATATGCAGAGATGACACACCCCAGGTTATATGCCTGAACAGGAATTTTATTCAATGCTTTAAAATATCTTCTCTGATGCTTCCAATTGCTTGCTTACAGTTCAATTTCTCTTTCTCAGTCACCACTCCCAGGCTTAACAAATCACATATAATGAGCAGTCAACAGTTGACAGACACACATAAACACCAAACAATTGAACACTACAATCTGTATACTGCTTTTCACAACCACCGAATGTATCAAAGTGCTTTACAGCCAATGAACCACTTTTGAAGTGTAGTCACTGTTGTAATGTAGGAAATGCCATAGCCAACAGAGCACAACAAAGACCCATGAACAGAAATGTGACAATGGCCAGACAATCTGCTTTTTGTGATACTGGTTGATCAATACTGGCCAGGACACTGGGGACAACTCCTCTGAGTTGTCTTTTTCGAAATAGTACCATGGGATCTTCTATATCGACCTGAGCAAGCAGATGAAGCCTTGGTTTAATGTCTCATCAGAAAGTTGGAACCTCCAACAAAGCAGCACTCCCTCAGTGCTGCAGTAAAGAGTCAGTGTAGATGTCTTCCTTTGTGGTCACTCCCTGGAATGGTACTTGTACACAGGACCTTGTGATTCAGAGACAAAGATGCTGCCAACTGAGCCTGGCTGGCAACCTAAAAGATTGAATCTGGCGCATGCTGGAAGGGTGAAATTTTCTGATTGGCATTTCCAGCAGATGCAAGTAGCTGACATAGTGGAGCATTTATTGCAATATTGCAGGTCAATGGAAAAGGAGAAGTTGTTATTTCAAAGCTGTATAATAAGCTCTTCAGGTCACATGCTAAGGTTAAGAAGAGCAACAAATCTGTAAAACATAACTGAGAGGATCATTAATGTCAAATATCAGGCTTAGAAGAGAGTTGTCTGTGTTGGCGCAAATGTAACACTAAAGCCAGCTCCGGGATGTCAGGTTACGCTCAAAATTTCTTGGACATAGGGGGTTTGGCTGGAATGCTGACCATTTACAGATATAAACTTGGGAACTGGGTGAAGGGAAGGAAGCAGGAACCAGCTTGGTGGAGTTATTATAATTAGCAGACTTGGTGCTGTAAGAACAGGCCATTAAGGGTTAGAAACCTAACCGAGTTAGAACAATAGAAAGCTAGGGCACAGAAAGAGGCCATTCAGCCCATCGTGTCTGCACCGGCCATAAACAAGAGAAACAGAAATAAACTACTTGCTCATTTTAATCCCACTTTCCAGTGCCTGGCCCATTTGGGAACCTTGCAAAGAAAGTGGTGGGCAAGGACCCAGAGAATTGTTGCTATAACGGTTGCACTGGCTTTTAATTGACAAATCTGGTATAATAGAAGCTGGATCTCTGGCTACACAACTCATCCCACTCCTCACTCTTTCCCCAAAACCCCCACAAATTTCCCAGTATTGCAGTATTCATCCAATTCCCATTCGAAAATTACTATTGAATCTGCTTCCACCAGCCTTTCAAAGATGTCATTCCAGATCGAGACAACTTGTTGGACGTTCACATCAAACTCCTAATCCCAAACTTCTTTATAAAGTTAAGTACCTGAAGCTGCAGCCGGTCTGCAGCTCTGTACGTTTGTGCTCCTCCACTCCCCTGATGTCTTTGTTTCCTGCTGTGACACCATTTTGGAAACTGAATCTCCCCTTTGTCCAAGTGCCTACACTTTATGTGCAAGCCTGTTGAAGGTGGCTGACAAGGTTGGTTGCTGCATGTGGACAGCATCAAAGGCAAGTCCAGTCCTCTTTCCTTCTGAAACCTGCATCCTCCCACAGAGCCAGGCGCTGGGCACCAGTATTAAGAAGGCTCCTTCTCTCCCTTAGCCTAGCACTTGACGTTCCATTGTTAACCAACCCAAGATCTGGCAACTCAGCACATAACGATAGACAAAGCAGGAATCACAGGGCTGAGCTACTCACTGGATACACTCACTGAGTGACTGAGGGAGTCTTGCTAATTAATTAATGCAGAGGCTTACTTCAAAATGGGAGCAAGGTGTACCTTAAATATATAATTTCAGTGAGGAATATTTTGTTGGAGTGGAAATACTGGAAAGCCTCAAGTTAGATATTTATAACCTAGTAGTATGGCAACTGGACTTTGTTATTCATGGTAATATTTCTTGTGAAAGTCCCAGCATAATAGATATCACCATGGTAATGTCACTGGACTAATAATCCAGAGGCCCACGCTAACGCTCTGGGTGTACAGATTCAAATCCGTCCATATCAGCTGATGGGATTTAAAGTCAATTAATAAATCCAGAATTGAAAGCTAGTCTCAGTAATGGTGATCATGAAGCTATCAGTGATTGTTAAAAACCCATCTGGTTTACTAATGACCATTGAGGGCATCTCAACCTGGACTGGCCTACATGTGACTCTAGACTCATAGCAAAGGGGCTAACTCTTAACTGCCCCCTGAAATGGCCTAGCAAGCCACTCAGTTCAAGGGCAATTAGGGATGGGCAACAAATGCTGGCCTCACCAGCGATGCCAAAATTCCATGAAAGAACAAAAGGAAACCTTAACATCAGCATTTAAAACGCAGGGTTCTCAAGGCGCTTGTTCTAATGAAGATGTACTGCAGTTATTCAGCGCTTCATTACATTTTGGGAGAAGCGGTTATGAAAGAAACTCCAAATTACTGATAACCATCTATCTCAATGATTCCTAGTGAAAATCAATATGTTTTCTCTAACTTCAGAAATAAATCCAGGTGTAAGTTAAATGTCTTAAGCTTCTTAATGACAAGCATGGGAAGCTGCTTCTCCATTAAGAAGCTGCCATTCCTTTTATATTCGGCTGTCCATAACCTTTATTCTTCATGGGTGTGCTGGACATGTTCAAGCCTGATTACATCCTCAGTTGGCACCAATAAAAGGGCCAGCAGTTAACGGAAATCAGGTTGCAATTTTGGCCAAGTTGGATTGTTAGGTTGGTAGTTCGACTGCTTGTGTGTTGCAATGGAAACAGGATGGATCGGTGCTTCTGTTAGTTATTCCCTGCCTGACCAAAGGGCGCAGAAGCCAGTTAGACCAAGCATCCTATCAAGCTGCTGAGGGTCGGCTCCTCAGGAGAGTCCATGTGGGGATTGAAGTTGGCACCTGGAATGTGGAACCTGAAACCTGGCAAGCAAAACACTATTATTCTCATTGCAAAGGCACGCAGTGCCTCCACATGTGAGAAAATATCTTGCAGCATTGCCAGCTCATTAACCTTGTTACACTTCAGTTTATTTCATTAATTCTTTTTAATTGAGTGTCTACATGCCGAGCTTTAAATGCAATATTATATATTTTAAGGTCCAGCATTTGCAAAACTTGGGTCAATTTCCTTTCACATTGTGTTGAAAGAAATGCCTAAAATCCTGAGAATGCTGTGTGCAAGCTGGACGTGGTGTGTGAGAAGCACTTGTCTAGTTGCTAGGGTCTTGTTAGGCTATTTCTAGCACAGACGCCAAGGGTTGAATGGTCTTCTTTTCTGCTGGATATTTCTATGGTCCTATTATTCTATTTGAACAGGGTTCTGTGATTTTGCTGGATGTTGATTGGAAGAAATGTGCCTTTTCTTAACTCAATTCTGAGGGAGAGCACCATTCCTCTGATTGGCCAAAGGTGAAAAGTTCACACACTAAAAGATCAGTAATTCATAAGACATTCCAGTCAGCAGGGTGGTTATAGCTGAGAAACATCCTCTACACTTCACTTCCTGGACATACAGATGATAAAGAGACAATTGGAAGCTAAGACGGGGTAAATTAAAATCACTGGGGCTTAACAATGCAGAAACTTTACTGGGCAAGGATTTTAAGAAGGTGAGCTGACCGCAATCCTAACCTCCCACCTCCTGCTTGTCACCCAAGTCAATCCTACAAATTTACCCACCAGATTGGTCAAAGGTAGAACTCAATGATCTGCCTTCGGTCCATAGATTCCAGCTTTTGAATGGACTGACCAATAAACTAAGGCTCTGTGTTTTGTGCAATCAAAATGATTTTCTTCTATTACTGATTGATGTTGAAGCATTAAGTATTGAGACATTTGATGAATTTTTCCCTATCAGAAGGACAACGGTCATGGGTCTCAGTCCCTGGTGCCCACATGTAAAAGGCTTATGAAGAAGACTTGTAACCCCTCTGCTTTTCAATCCTAAATGGCTGACCCTCTATTCTGAGATTATGCCCCCTAGTCTAGACTCCGCACTCTGGCAAACATTTTCTTAGCATCTACCCTGTCACAGCCCTTAAGAATTTTATATGTTTCAATTAGATCGCTTCTAGTTCTTCTAAATATCCAGGGATATAGTCCTAATGTACTCAATCTCTCCTGAGAGGATGGTCCTCTCATCCCAGGAATCAATTCAGTGAGCCTTTGTTGCACTCCTTCCAAGGCGAGTATATCCTTCTGGTTGCACATTTTATATATTTGATTGGCCTCAAAAGATACAGAGATGACACTAGTTTCTAAGTGTGTAGTAGGTTTTATTTACAGTGCTTTAAAATGTCTGCTCCATGCTTTAGCTCTGGCTTCCAGCTCTTTTGAAAGTTTGTTTTTTTTTAGATTCCACACCCAGGCTCAAACAATCAAACACAGTGAACATCAATAGTAAACAGACTCACATAACTAAACAAAAGCATTAAACTCTACACTCTCTTTGAACATAAGAAGATAAGAAGTAGGAGCAGGAACAGCCCATATGGTCCATCAAGCTTGCTCCACCCATTCAATGTGATCATGGCTGATCTTCTGCCTCGATTCCATGTTTCCTCCCACTCCCCATATCCTTGATTCCCTGACAGACACAAAACCCATCCATCCCAGCCTTGAATATACTCAATGATGTCACATCTCCAACCCTCTAAGGTAGGGAATTCCAAAGATTCACAAACCTCTGAGGGAAGAAATTTCTCCTCAACCCAATCTTAAATGATCAACTCCTTATCCTGAGACTGTGCCCCTGTGTTAGGAACTTAGGAAAATAGGAGCAGGAGGAGGCCATTCGGCCCCTCGAGCCTGTTTTGTCATTCAACTAGATCATGGCTGATCTTCTATCTTAAAACCATCTTCCTGCATTATCCCTGTACCCCTTGATGTCACTGGTGTCCAGAAATCTATTGACATTTGCTTTGAACACACTCAATGACTGAGCCTCCACAGCTCTCTGGGGTAGAGAATTCCAAAGATTCACCACCCTCTGAGTAAAGACATTCCTCCTTCTTCTCAGTCCTAAATGGCTTACCCCTTATTCTGAGACTGTGTTCCCTGGTTCTAGAACATCTCCCAGCCAGGGGAGCATCCTTCCTGCCTCTGTCGATCCCTGTAAGATTCTTGTACACGCTCATTCTTCTAAACTCTAGAGAAGCCAGGCCCAATCTCCTCAATCTCTCCTCATAGGACAACCCCAACATCCCAGGGATCAGTCTGGAGAATATTATTGCACTCCGCCTATGGCCAGTGTATCCTTCCTTAGATAAATAGACCAAAACTGTACAAAATACACGAGTGTGGTCTCACCAAGGCTCTACGCAGATTGCAGTAAGACTTCAATGCTCCTGTACTTGCTCATCCACTGCAGGAGTAACAGTGGATGGGAGGGGAAAACATCGCGGGAGTGAAAAGGCCAGTTTCCCATCGGTGTAAAAACATGTTGTGATCCTTCGCTCCCGCACTCAATGGTGGCACGCCTTTCCTGCCCCACCATGTCGGGAACGCCGTTTGAATACATTAGGATATCGTAAATATTCATTATCAAGGCAGCTTATCAGAATCACGTCCCCCCTACACTGCATCAAAAGGCCACACCGGGGTCTAATTAGATCGGCCTGATTCACAGCCACATATAAGTGACGTTCGCCTGGTGACCTGCACTTTGAGGTTTGTTCGCACTGTGTAGCACTCACGGCACCTTGGACTCTGCATCCACTTTGCAGGCCACACCACTTCACAAGGCAGGGCTCTACATGCCAGACCGGCGGTGAGTGAGGAGTGGATGGTGATGTGCTGCGGGGCAAGGGCTCAACTGCGCAAAGCGGGGGGATGTGTGGGGGAAAGACAAGGGCAAGGCTGGAAGGCCGGGGTTTGACTGGGGGGGAGGGGGAAGGTCTAATGGGGCATTGGCACATCCACCTCAAATGACTCAGAGGTGCGGGGGTAATAGAGAGATATCAGCCACAATTACAATGGGATCAAGGATTACAGAGGGAGGACTGAGATTAATGGGTGGGAGGGAAACCTGAACATTGTGCTCCTCCAGGATGATGGGAAGGATTTCCACTATGAGATGAGAGTGACTGCCCCTGATATCAAGGCAGCATTTGACCGAGTGTGGCATCAAGGAACCCTAGCAAACCTGGAGTCAATGAGAATCAGGGGGAAAACTCTCTGCTGGTTGGAGTCATACTGACCACAAAGGAAGATGGTTGTGGTTGTTGGAGGTTAATCATTTTAGCTCCAGGACATCACTGCAGGAGTTCCTCAGGGTAGTGTCCTCGGCCCAACCATCTTCAGCTGCTTCATCAATGACCATCCTTCCATCATAAGGTCAGAAGTGGGGATGTTCTCTGTCGATTGCACAATGTTCAGCACCATTCGTGACTCCTCAGATACTGAAGCAGTCCATGTACACATGCAGCAAGACCTGGTCAATAGTCAATCTTGGGCTGACAAGTGGCAAATAACATTTGCGCCACACAAGTGTCAGGCAATGACCATCTCCAACAAGGGAGAATCTAACCATCGGCCCTTGATGTTCAATGACAGTACCATCACTGAATCCCCCTTTATCAACATCCTTGGGGGTTATCTTTGACCAGAAACTGAACTGGACTAGCCGTATAAATACTGTGGGTACAAGAGCAGATCAGAGGCTAGGAATCCTGTGGCAAGTAACTCACCTCCTGGCTCCCCAAAGCCTGTCTGCCATCTACAAGGCACAAGTCAGGAGTGTGATGGAATACTCTCCACTTGCCTGGATGAGTGCTACTCCCACAACACTCAAGAAGCTCAACACCATCCAGGACAAAGTAGCCCACTTGATTGGCTCTGCATCCACAACCACTGTCTCCATCCACCACCGACGCCCAGTAGCAGCAGTGTGTATCATGTACAAAATGCACTGCACGAGCTCACCGAGGCTCCTTTGACAGCACCTTCCAAACCCACGACCACTAACATCTAGAAGGACAAAGGCAGCAGATAGCTGGGAACACCACCACCTGGAAGTTCCCCTCCAAGCCACTCACCATCCTGACTTGGAAGTATATCACCGTTACTTCACTGTCACTGGGTCAAAATCCTGGAACTCCCTCCCTAACCATATGGTGGGTGTACCTACACCACAGGGACTGCAGCGGTTCAAGAAGGCAGCTCACCACCACCTTCTCAAGGGCAACTAGGGATGGGTAATAAATGCTGGCATAGCCAGCGAAGCCCACATCCCATAAATGAATTAAATAAAACACAAGGAGGGTCGCAACTTGTCTGGAAATAAAACCTGAGGATCACCATCTTGGAACCTCAAGCAATGGCACAGCAGAAAGTGAAACTAAGATGAAACACTGCTGGGGAGGGCTCTCAGGACCTCTGGGAGGAGTGAATCACAGCACTGGGGGGCCGATTAAAGAGGCACCCTTCTGGGATCTGTATTACCACACGAGGAGGAATGCACAGCTGAGACGTGTTAGGAGCATCTCAATAACTACAGAGGCAATCTGGAGCCTTCGATGTAATAGTGCTTTCATGCGAGATTAATTCCGATGCGTTTCAATCATCGATCTCCCTGCAATAAACCATTGTACCAATCGTGAGTGGCTCCTTCCTCTGCAGGATCTCTCAAGCTCCCACCCACAAGCCTACAGGAGGTGAAGGACCTCCTCATTGCCAAGGCCCACAGTTACCTGCACCTTGCCAGATATCAAGCTAGCCAGACAGTCTGAGCACTAGGATTTGCTGTGGTTTCAGGATTCCCGTGGGTGCAGGGTGCCATCGACTGCACTCATGTGGCTGTAAGATCTCCCTGGAAAGAGCCGTTGCAAAACATTAACAGGAAAGGCTTCCACTCACTCAATGTGCAGCTGGTCACTGACCACCAGAAACACATCATACCAGTTTGTGCGAGATACCTGGGAAGCTGGCTCGACTCAGGCATCTTGAGTAGATCACAGATCCCAGGCATCTTGGAATGACCGCACAACACCCAGGACTGGCTCCTCAGGGACAAAGGCTTCCTGCAAAGTCCAAGGCTGATGACATCCATCAGGTAGCCACACACTCCTTCTGAGAGGAGCCAGTGAAGTCCACATCCCGTCAATGAATAAAAAAAAGAGTATGTGAGAGGGTGAACTGAGGCTTACCCTGGCTGTGCGGATGAGAACATTCATCTGTTTGTGGCACGGTATCACTGCTCTCCTGTGGGCTGAGGTGGCTCCATGAGGGGCTTTTCCTGCTCACCACCACAGACACCTCCTCCCTAGCCGGGCTGGTGACATTGTTGGACCTCGGTTGGCCATCCTGAAGGTAGAGTTGGTCATGACAGGCCCCGACAGCGTCCAGAGGGTGATCCAGTGAGGCATCACTAAACTTGGGGGCTGCACTCTTCCTCCTTTTTGGGGGCCATCTCTTGCCCGGAGCAGTCCGGAGCTGTAAACATTGAAAGATCTGTGGGGGTCTGTGGTTTAAATATGGCGGCCGGAGCGAGGATCTGCTGAAGTCACGGTCACCGGTTAAACGCTGTCTCCAGCTGATGCATATTTAATGGGGCGAGAGGTGGTTAATTGGGTGTGAAAACACACCATAGCAGTCAGCGAGGAAAAATCCACTTTACCTGCCCCCCCACTGCACAGTCCGTGCAGGGGACCCCATCCTGTATTTGAGACAGTTATAAACTTATCATTAATGTTCCTTTAAATACAGTGCAGCAGCAGCAGGGGGTTTGCATAGGCATGTTTCGTTTCAAATTATCATTTGCTTTCTGTTTGGCAAAGAGACCTGATTACATCGAAACTGCACCTTGGTTACCAGCTCACAGCAGCTCTTCGGAATCTACAATTCTCTGCTTCGAGATTCAGGTTCATAAGACATAATCCTTAGCCTAAGTGAGGAGGCCCAAAATTCCACCCACCCCACCACCGCCCCCCCCACCCCCCCAATGAATCCCACACCCGGCCCACCCCGATATTGTGCCTGATTTCCATGAAGCGATACAGCTGCGCCTCTCTCCCTCTCCTTGAGGTGCTGTTGTAGATTGACTTACTTATTGAGGCTCTTCAGTAAGTGAGAGGGAGGACTTGCATTTCGATAATACCTTTATCAACCTCAGGATTTCATGATTTCTCAAAGTGCTTTACCACCAATGCAGTGTTTATCTTGAGGGGTAGTTGTAACTTGGGTGGGATGGGGCTGGGAGGGCATTATCGCTGATTGAAGGGGGGGCGTGATCGAACCTTAGGTTGTGGAGGAGGGTGGCAGTAGCTGGGTTGTTGGGCAGGAAATAGGACAGATCAAAAATTGGGCAGAAGCCTTGCAAGAATGCAGGAGCCTAATTTACATACACCATTCTCGCCTTTAAACGATGCTGGTGTGCACTCCTGCTACCGCCATAACCAATATGGTGGCAATGCAGATTTTTAAGATTCATTCATGGGATGTGGGTGTCACTGGTTAGGCCAGCATTTATTGTCCATCCCTAGTTGCCCTTGAGAAGGTGGTGGTGAACTGCCTTCTTGAACTGCTACAGGGGAAGTGGTGTCACAGTGTTATTGTCACTGGACTGGTATTCCAGAGACCCAGGGTAATTCTCTGGGGACCTGGGTTTGAATCCCACCATGGCAGATGGTGGAATTCAATAAAAATCTGGACTTAAAAGTCTAATGATGACCATGAAACCATTGTTGTAAAAAATCCATCTGGTTCACTTAATGCTCTTTAGGGAAGGAAATCTGCTGTCCTTACCTGGTCTGGTCTACATGTGACTCCAGGACCACATCTATGTGGTTGACTCTTAAAAATTAATGAGGGCAATTAGGGATGAGTAATAAATGCTGACCTAGCCAGTGATGCTCATATGACAAATAAAAAAGTTCCGGTGGTGTCGGTACACCCACAGTGCTGTTAGGGAGGGAGCTCCAGGAGCTCCAGTGAAGGAACAGTGATATGTTTCCAAGTCAGCATGGTGAGTGACTTGTAGGGGAACTTCCAGGTGGTGGTGTTCCCATCTATCTGCTGCCCTTGTCCTTCCAGAGGGTAGTGGTGCTGTCTAAGGAGTTTTGGTGAATTCCTGCCATGCATCCTGTAGATGGTCCACACTGCTGCTACTGTTCTGGCAGAAATGAGCGTACATTCCCTGTCTGCCATATCAAGCATAGTAGGCCAAATTTCCCTGCAGTCCAATTAAAGTGATGGGCAAGGTGCAGCATCTGATAACAATGTGATCGAGGGTCACTTTATGGGTTAGTGGCTAAATGCATAGACTAGGCTTGTATTCCCTAATGTATAGAAGATTCGCCTCAGATCCGTCTGTTAATCTTACTTGAATGGGGGAGATGTTGTGCTGTAGGAGTTGGTTTTAAGAGGACCTTAGTTTTCCAGGTGTTTATGACAGGTCCATTTTCTCATATGCTTCAGAGAAGGAGTGGACAATGACCTTAGCTCAATTACTGAGTGAATGCGCACACATATGAACACATGAATTAGGAACAAAAGTAGGCCATTTGGCCCCTCAAGCTTGTTCTGCCATTTGATATGATTATGGCAGATCTGGTTGTGGCCTCAACCCTACTTTCCTGTCTACTCCCTTTGATTCCTTTTTCAAGCAAGAATCTATCTAACTCTGCCTTAAAAATATTTAATGACCTTGCCTCCACCGTTCTCTGAAGAAGAAAATTCCACAGACTAACGACCTTCTAGGAGAAAAAAATTCTCTTCATCTCTATTAAATGGGAGGTCCCTTATTTTTAACTGTGTTCCCTAGTTCTAGTCTCTCCCACAATGGGAAACATCCTTTCAACATCCAACCTATCAAGTCCCCTCAGGATCTTTTATGTTTCAATGAGATCACCTCTCGTTCTTCTAAACCCCAGTGGATACAGGCCCAGCCTGTCTGACACTTCCTCATCCCAGGAATCAGTCAGGTGAATCTTCTCTGAACTGCTTCCAATGCAACTCCGTCTATTCTTAAGGAGAACAAAACTGTGCACAGTAATCCAGATGTGGTCTCACAAATGCCTTGTACAAGTGTAGCTAAACGTGCCCACTTCGATACTCCATTCTCCTTGCAAGAAACAACAATATTCCATTTGCCTTCCTAATCACTTGCTACTAACCTTTTGTGATTCATGTACCAGGACACCCAAGTGACACAGTCATCACCTGCATACTGAGGCTCAGTGGCTGAAGTTGGAACGATTTTGATTTTGGGTTGAAGCTGGAGTTTGATGAACAGCCTCCTGCCTGTCCTGTGGATTGTCTGTACGCCTGTGGGCAATTTGCTGGAGGTGAGGCACTATGACGAGGTAGATGGAGAAGAGAGTTGATGCAAAGACATACCCTTGCTTGACCCCAGTCTTCACTGAGAAAGGGGCTGTGGTGGTTCTGTTGGCAAGGATCACGAATTGCATGTAATTGTGGAATAGGCGGAGGAGAGTGACAAATTTCTGAGGGCATCCAAATTTGAGAAGGGTACTCCGTACGGTTGACAGGGTCAAAGGCTTTTGTGAGGTGGAAAAAGGCCATGCACCGCAGTTGGAGCTGTTCCTTGGGTTTTTCATGTCTGTGGTGCCTCACGATAGGGGAAAAACGCACTGTGACTTTGGGAGGAATTCTTCAGCCACTGGGAGGAGGTGGTTGAGGAGGATCCTTGCAATGATCTTCCTTGCGACAGACAGCAGGGAAACTCCTCTGTAGTTGCCGCAATCGTTCTTGTCTCCCTTCTTGAATATAGTCATGATCACAGCCTTCCTGAGATCAGCCCGGCATGTGGTCTTCTCCCCAGGTAAGGGACATGAGGTTGTGCAGCCACACCACGAGTGTGTTTCAGAGTTTTGGCAGAGATTTCATTGGCTCCAGAGTTTTTGTTGTTTTTCAGCTGTCCAATGGCTTTTTCAACTTTGCTCCAGACCAGGGAGGGACCGAGACTGAACTTCATGGAGAATTGAATAATGGATCAAAGACAGGGTCTAGGTTGAAGAGTTCTTCAAGCTAAGGTAGGAACACCAATCATTGGACAACCAGTAAGTTTACCAAGTTATAAGCAAGGAAAATCAAGTTTTAGAGAACTGGCTTTCAAAAGAATTGTTTCCCATGGCACGACTCCCAGACTTGTCACATGTCTATTGTTTTTTTTGATGTGTTATTTATGACCAGTAAGGTTATTGGCTATTCTCTGTACTTCCCAAATTCACCAACAGGAGAATGTCTCCTCATATAATTTTGGGGAAATGTAAATCCAATATACCATCTAATAACTAATTTACCATAAAATAGAGTGTTATATGAGGTAGCTTCCTTTACAGGCAAGGAAGACTTGCATTTATAAAAAGGCCATTTAATCTGTTTTATTGGTATTAGTTGAGGGATAACTATTGCCCAGGACGTAAAGGAGAATTCCCCTATGGCTCAAATTTTGCTAAGGTACCTTTTACATCCACCTCTGACAGCAGATTGGGCCACGGTTTAACATTTCATCTGAAAGAGAGCACCTCCAACAGTGCAACCATCCCACAGTAGTGCATTGGAGTGCCAGCTGGGATTTTGTGCTCTTTGTGTCTGGAGGGAGGCTTGAATCCATAACGAGAAGTGAGACTGCTACCACTGAACCGCTACTGACACTTACGGTAAGTCAGGGCGAGGGCTGGTGGACAGGGGAAGGATGGGGAGGCTTGCACAGGGGAGGCTATAACTTTCCATGTGGGGTCTGGAGGATCACTCACTCCTGGAGGGCTTCTTGGCTGCCCCATTTCAGGGGCCTCTCAAACCCCATTCCTATCGATTGGTGTTCCTTGAAATTTCCCTCACTGGTGTCACAATCCAAAAAGGAACTTCACGCTTCAATCAATCTACCTGGATAAAACTCTTGTCCAGGAAAGTCATTTTCATTCCATCAATTAGAACAAGTGCTCCTGAAAGAACACTCCGAGACCAGGTGGTATCTGCCTTTTCTCTTTGCAGATGCTGATGTTCTTGGTGTAACTTTACAATATTCTGTTTTTGTTAGAGACATAGGAATAAATACGCAGGAACCTAGGAACAGGAATGGATCATTCAGCTGCTTGCATTTGGCCGTCATTCAATTAGTTTAGAATTGATCTGTATCTTAACTCCGTTTATCCACCTTGCACATCCCTTAATACCCTTACTAACAAAAATCTATCATCACAATTTTGAAATTTCCAATTGACTCATAGCCTCTACTGCTTCTTGGGGGAGAAAGTTCCAGATTTTCACAGCACTTTGTGTGAACAAGTGTTTCCCATCCCCTAAATGGACCAAGTTTAATTTTAAGGCTATGCCCCCTTGTTCTGGATTCTCCCACCAGAGGAAATGGTTTCCCTTTCTTCTACCCTATCAAAACCTTTCAATCATTTTAAACACCTCCATTAGGTCACCTCTTAAATCTCTTCAACTCAAAGGAATACAAGCGATCCATCATCATAACTTAACCCTTTGAGCCCCGGGATTTTAGCTTCTGATGAATCTGTGCTACATTTAATCCGAAGTCAATGAATCACCCTTGAGGTGAAGCGCCCAGAACTGATATTCCAGATAATGTCTGACCAGGTCTCTGTACAGCTGTGACATCACTTCCACCCCTTTGTCGGTCATGAAACTCAAACAAGTGAAGATAGAGAGACTGAAGCACTCAGTCACATAGGCCTGAGTTCTCTTGGTTTCACTGGACAGTTTGCTAGAATTTGGACTAGAGTTTGGACCTTTTACACAAAGCCATTGGGCAGTTGAACAATTTGAAACTTTTCAAGCAGAATCCCAATCTTTCCATCTTCTAGTAGGTTAGATTGTTGGACAAATCCCTCACTTCTGTCTCTTCACCACTCCTTGTTTTAGACTCTGGAACAGACAGAAGAAGACTAGAAGCAAATAAGCACAGTGATTTTTTTTTTACTATCTGTTCTCAGGATGTGGTGACCTTGCTACATTTATTGCCCATCCCTAGCTGACCTGAGAAGGTGGTGGTGGACCTTCCTCTAGAACTGCTTCAGTCTGTGTGGTGAAGGTTCTCCCACAATGGGTGTTAGGTAGGGAGTTCCAGGATTTTGACACAAAAATGGTGAATTAACATTGATATGTGTATTGAGTCTTCTCCTAATCCAGTGCCTGGGTCTTTTGATTGGTCTGTCTGACCTTTCACTGATCTGCACTGTCACAGTTATTTGACAATTGAGTGATTTGCAACACCACTTCAGGGGGTGCTAAGAATTAACCACAGAGCGTAGGACTAATGTGGGTGAGAGAGTCCCTGCCTTGAAGAACATTAACCGAATCAGTTGGATTTTTCAGACAGTCCAGTAGCTTTGATAATTGCTCTATCAGACTGTTCAGCTTCAATGGGGTCAATAATAGAATACTCAGTCCATCACTCACCAATATGACAAAAGTGGAAGTGGTATTTATGGATTTTAACTTCATGATTAGTGCCAAAAAAATTAGAGTACAGTTCCAAAAAATTGCCCATTTACGTAGAATTATCATAATACTTTGCTGGCTTATCTTAAATACATCTTTGCTATTCTCCACAGAATGCCTTGCTCCTTATTGGATTTATTGGTGACTATCTTAAATTTATGGCAGAAAAGCATCCTGTCTCTTTAAATTGTAAATTTACATTGGGCCTGAACTTCCACATAGTGGCAATCAGAGTTGGACTGCCAACTCCGCCCCTACTTCCTTACCTTGAAACTTTCTCAATCCTGTCTTGCCCGACCTTCCAACTCAATCCGGGTGGGATCTGTGCAGGGCAGTGCGCTCCTGAGGCCTTTAGTTGAGCGCTGCTGGTTCGGACAGAAGGAAGCCACACCGGCTGCTGTAACTCAGGTGGTTTAAAACTCCAGCCGCTTTCAAGCCAGGGAGAAGGTGGGTTTGTCAGGTGAGTGGTTAGAATTTAGGGTGGGTGTTCAGCCAGTCGGGTTGGGTGGGGGCTATGGGTGATGGTGGGAGGATTCAACCAGATGTGGGGGGAGTTGGGGGGTTTGGCTGGGGGTGTCGAGATGGAGGAGTTTGTCCAGTTGGGGAGGGGCACGCAGTTGGCAGTTGGGGCTGGGGTTGGGGGGGTGTTTGTGCTCGAGCACTTGTGGGGGGGTCAGGTTGGGCCAGGCCTGGGGTGGGGGGGTTAGTTGGGGGTTGGGGGAAGTCCTGTAAGTTGGGGGGTGGGGGGGAGAGTTGGGTGGAGGGGGGTTGGGGGAATCCTGTTGTGAGGGGATGTGGGAGTCTCATGGAGGGGACAGTCCCATTGGAGGGGTAGTATTCGGGCGATAGGGTGTGTTCCCTGGGGCTTCGGGGGGATTTGGGGAGTGCCATGGGGGGTTGGTGTGGGTCTGTACCATAGTTACCTAGAATAGATCTGGTTTTAATTCTTCTAACTTTCTCTGGGCGACTATTGGTGTAACCCAGTCGGAACCATCCGAAGTTTGCAACTTGAATCAGAATTTTAGGATGGTTCCTAGTGCAGGACAATTTTCCAAAGGAAATTTGTACTTCCCAGGCAATTGCCATGCAATCCTTACCTGGGAGCACCTGGGGGTGTTCCCCTGTGCATCTTTGGAGTCCCTCTTCCCACCACCGATACAACACCCTGGAGCTTGTAAGTTATGGCCCTTTATTGGAATTTTAATCTTCAAAGTTTGAGAATGTGAAATGTCAGGCTAAGCACTCTTCCCTCAGAGTCAGAAAGCCGTGACTTCAAATTCCCACTGCAGGGACTTGAGTTCATAACATTGGCTGACACTCTAGTGCACTACTGAGGGAGTGCTGCCCTGTCAGAGGTGTGATATCCCACACTGTCTCTCGGGTATATCAAAGACCCATGGCACTATTTGAGGAAGAATAAGGGACTCTTCCCAATGATGAACCAATGGTTGTCTTTCAACCAATACCTAAAAGATATTATTTGGCTCTTTATCTGAATGCCTGGAGGCTTTGCAATAAGATAGATGAAATAGAGGCACAAATAAAGATAAATAGTTTAAATCCAATTACCAATTCAGGGACATGGGGCAGAACTTTCCCCCTGTTGGGGGTGAGGTTTAAGAGCGGGCGTGGGGAGGCCCTCCTCTAATCGGCACCCCTAACTGGGGCCGCACCGCCATTTTATGTGGCGGGTCAATTAAGGCCTGTCCAGTGTGACATCTACATGGAAGCGCTATGTGCTCCCTGTGCGGGTGAGGGGGGTTTGCCTGAGCCAAGAATGCACCCTTTTGCGCATGCACATGAAACAGCGCACTCATCTCCCTGAGGCTAAGTGCTGTATGAGTTGGGACATGTCCATAACTTTTAAAAACACTTTATTTACATTTATTAAAACCTCCATAAAACCTCATCCTGCCCATGGATGAGGTTTGATTCTTTTTCTAATGCCCGCCAGGGCTCCCGGCCTGCTCCCCAACCTTAAGGTTGGATGGGCAGGTCCAGTAATTACTTTAATGACTTTGTCAATGGCCTCAATTGGCTATTGACAGGTCGGCGGGCGCACAGCTGATTCTGCTAAGCCCTCGCCTACCTGGAAATCGAAATGGAGCAGGGTAATGTCGGGAGTTCCGCCCGACATCATCCTGAGTCATTTTACGTGTCGGTGAGCGGGTCCCGCCCCCTGCTCACCGACTGGGAAATCCTGGCCATGGTTACAAGGTTGAGACATAAATATTCCAGGGTACATCACTTTTCAAAAAGATAGGCAGAAAGGAGAACGAGGAGGGATAACCCTGAGTGTAAAGGACAGTGGGGAGAAAGGATCTTGGCTCAGATGATCAGGAAGTAGAATAGAATGGATGGAGAAAACACTCATGTTAGAAAAAAATTGTCAGACCCCTAGCAGTAGTTGTACCATTGGACAGGGTACTAAGCAAGAAGTAATTGGAGCTCATAAAAAAGGCAATGTAATAATAGTGGAGGAACTTAATCTTCATGTAGACTGGACCAGTTGAATTGGCAAAAGTGGCCTGGAAGATGAGTTTGTAGAATGCTTTCATGATTTCTTCCTGGAGCAATACATTTTGGAACCAGTTAGGGATAAAGTTATTTGACATCCAGTGTTGTGCAATGAGACAGGGCTAATTAGTAATCTCATAGTCAATGATCCACTGGGAAAGAGTGACCATTAAACAATTGAAGTAAGTTTGAAAGTGACACACTCCAGTCCAAGACATGAATCTTAAATTTAGACAAAGCCATTTCATGAGGGATGAGCTGGCTAAGGTTGATTGGGGACAGAGACTAAAAGGTAAATGAACAGTAGGAAACAATTAAAGAAATAATTCAAAATGTTCAACAAAAGTACATTCCATTGAAAAAACACACATTCAGCAAGAATGATCCAATCGTAGCTTATTAAGGAAGATAAGTATAGTATTAGATTAAAACAAATGGTTTATGACATCACAACAAATAGCAGTAACCCTGAGGATTGGGAGTGTTTTCAAAACCAGCAAAGGGGCACCAAAAAGTTGATAAAAATTGAAATAAATAGAATATGAAAGTAAACTAGCCAGGAATATAAAAACAGATTGTAAGAGTTCTACAAGTATAAAAAAAGGAGGAGAGTAGCTAAAGTAAATGTTACGTCCTTAGAGGCAGAGACAAGATAAATTTTGTGGGGAAAGAGGAAATGACAGAGACATTGAACAAATATTTTGTATCTGTCTTCATTGTAGAGGCACAAATTACATGCTGGAAATAGAAAGTAACTAAGGAGTTGATAAGAGTGAGGATAATAAATATCAGTGGAGAAAAAAGTATTGGAGAAACCTAAGAAACTAAAATCTGACAAATCCCAAGGGTTCTAAAAGAGGTCATTACAGAGATAGTGACTGTGCTGGCTATCATTTTTCAAATTCCTAGGGCAGAATTTTCTACCTGTCGGGCAGGTGAGCCTGACCCAATCTCCAGCGGGTGGGGAGCCGATCCCAGCCGGAGAAGTGGGCCCCGCCGGCATTTTACTTGGGTGAGCCAATTGAGGCCCACCCAGCGTGATGTCCGGTGGGAAGCACTATGCACTCCCTGTGCAGGGGGGGAGGGGGTGGAATTCCCCAAAAGCAAGAGTGCACCCTTTCACGCATGCACATGATAGAGCGCACATCTCCCTGAGGCTAAGTGCTGCCTCAGGGAGATCACTGACACTTTTAAAAACATTAAAAATAGAAAAAAAATTCCCTAACATGTCCCCCTCGTGTGACAATATCACATTGAGATGCGACATGTTCATAATTTGCACTAAAACTTTATTAAACTTTTAAAAACCCCTACATGAAGCCTCATACCGCTGGTGGATGAGGTTTCACGTTTTCTCTATTCCCCGCCGGGGCTCCTGGCCTGTCTGACAACCTTAAGGCTGGACGGGCAAATCCTTTAATTGTTTCAATGATCCTCACAATGGCCTCAATTAGCCATTGACAGGTTGGCGGGCCCACAGCTGATTCTGCTGAGCCCCCACCTTCCTGAAAGTTTAAATGGGCCGGGATGACATTGGGGGTTCCGCCTGACATCTTCCTGTGTCATTTTACACATTGGCGAGCGGGCCCCGCCCCCTGCTCACCGAGAGCAAAGTTCAGCCCCTAGATTCTAGAAAAGTCCCAGCAGTTTGGAAAGTTAGCAAATGTAATTCAAGAAAGGATGGAAAAAGAGAACAGGGAACTATAGGCCAGTTGGTTTTATATCAGTGTCCCGTCCAGGAAACAGGAAGAAAAAAAAAAAATATATATATATCTATGTCAGCCTGGCTACTCTATAAAATTATTATTTTTTCAGTTTTCAAAATGGACAGTTGCTGGGCTGATGAAATGGCTGCAGCTGATCATGTGCTCGTAGTTCTGGAAGATTCTAAACTGTTTCAATGGACAAAGGCTACCTCATCATTCTCCTGGAATGTGATTTGTATTGTATAGATATTCCAGCCAAGCCAACACAAAGGGTTCATATAATAAAAGCAAAATACTGCGGATGCTGGAAATCTGAGACAAAAACACAAATAGCTGGAAAAACTCAGCAGGTCTGACAGTGTCTGCGGAGAGGAAGACGGAGTTAACGGTTCGAGTCCATATGACTCTCCATCAGGATTCACAGATGATGTGTCTGCACCAGCCAGCTCTGGACAAAGGCAGAGCTGTATGGGACTTGTCATCTCCAATGTTGTACATATGGTTCTTCAGTTACTTGCTCAGAACACAATGGTTTTTAACAAGGGCGCCTTGTTAGCTGAATACTTTGACCCAAAAATACCCTGTCCAGTGGCAGAGAGGTGAGCTGTTTGAATTCCTTTAATTGTGCAGCTTTGAATTTCATCTTCAGTTGCTGTTTAACCTCCGAAGAGAACCGGACTCCAGGCTGGCAATCTGCCTTTGTCCTCCATTTCTCTCCGAGTCTGATCTCCAGAAAGAACCCTGCGTTTCACCTTCAGAATGAACCAATACCCAGGAAACAAGAGCACTTTGCTGCATCTTTGACCTGCAACCGAGTTCCTAGGACCTAGACCAGGAATTCTGTCAGGCAAAGCAACCTGAAAGAACCTTCCTTGGACATTGATTCTGGACTCCAGACTCAGATGAACTAACATAATTGTTATTTTTACCATGGTCTTTGCTCTGAACATCTTTCTTTCCCTTGTCCCCCTTTTATTGTATGAATGCAAAAGGGGCAGATGTTGCAAAACCCCTATCCACCTTTTGTGTGTGTGTGTGTAAAAGAAACCACCTTTTTTATTTTACCTTATGTCGAGTTTGCTGTGGGGCTATTAATTGAGGATTGTATCCAAAACTGAAGAGTTGGGGAAAACACACCAGCACTTACGAAGATGGAAATCAAAAATCAAGAACATCTTTCTGTTTATGGATGAGTAGTGAGTGGAAAACTCAGGGCTGTTTGAAATGAACCCCCTCCTATCGGTAACATCAGTTGTTGGGAAAATGCTGGAATCTATTATAAAGGAAGCCTGAACAATACCTTTAGAAACTGTAGTACGATCAGATAATGTCAACATGGTTTGATGAAACTGAGATCGTGACTGGCAAACTTATTAGAGTTTTTTGAGGATGCAACTAGTGGGGTAGATAAAGGGGAACCAGTAGATGTAGTATAGTTGCATTTCCAAAAGGCATTCAATAAGGTGCCACACAAAAGGTTAATACACAAGATAAGGGCTCATGGAGTTGGGGTAATATATTAGCGTGGATCGGGGATTGATTAATGGACAGGAAGCAGAGAGTAGGCATAAATAGGGCATTTTCAGGTTGGCAGGCTGTGACTAGTGGAGTGCTGCAATGATCAGTACTGGGTCCTCGGCTACTTACAATCTAAATTAATGACTTAGATAAAGTCACAGAGAGCAATGTACCTAGGCTTGGTAATGATATAAAGCTAGGTGGAAAGGTAAGGCAAACAGAGAGGCTGCAATGAGCTATAGACAGGTTAGGTGACTGGACAACAGGATGACAGATTTAGCACAATATGGAGAAGTGTGAGGTTATTCACTTTGGTTGTAAAAATAATTTTATCAAGGCATGAAACTTGCAGGTTTCCTTCCCCACAGGGCGTTAGTGAGCCAGCAAGGTTTTTATGACAATCAGTTGTTTCATGGTCACCATTATCAGGACCAACTTTATTAATTGAATTCAAATTTCAGCAGCTACCACAGCAGGATTTGAACCTGTGTCACCAGAGCATCAGCCTGGGCTACACGATTAGCAGTCTAGTGATGTTACCACTTCACCACCTTCTCCCTGAGTATGAGACTAAGGAAGTCTTTCTACAATTGTGTCTGGTTTTGGTAAGACCATAGCCGGAGTACTGAGCGCAGTTTAAGTTTCCATAAATAAGGAAGGCTGTACTTGCAATGGAGGCTTTGAGCGAAGGTTTGCTAGGTTAGTGCCTGGGATGAGGGGGTTGTCCTATGATGAGAGGCTGAGTAAATTGGGTCCAAATTCTTTGGATTTGAGAAGAATAAGAGGTGATCTCATTGAAGCTTAAAAGATTCTGAAGGGGCTTGACAGAGACACTGAGAGTTTGATTCCCCTGGTTGGGGGGGCCCAGTCTCAGAATAAGGGGTCCATTATTTAGAACTGAGATGGGTTGCGGATCTTTGGACTTCTCTACTCCAGGGCCAGGACTTTTCCTATGGTAGGTGGGCTGGGCAGGAGTGGGCATGGGCGGGTGCGGAGCCAATCGTGGCTCCCGAGGTCAGTGGGAAGAGGCGGTGGTAGTGGGAGGCCAACAGTGACCCAGTGGCCTATTCAAAATGGGCCCGGGCAGTCATCCTGAGGCTGACACTGATGTCGGTCAGGAGCATGATGGGGGATAACGTCCCCGATGAGCAGACCAGGCGGGAGGGCAGGTCGGTAAGGGGGGTGCAGTCGGCCCCGAGGTTCTCGGATGATTGCCTCGCTGCCCTCCTCGAGGAGGTGGGAGCACGCTGGGAGATCCTGGTGCCAAGGGACGGGAGGAGGAGGACCCCCCCCCACCCACATAACAAAACGTGCCTGTGAGGAGGTGGCAGAACGGGTCAGCTCCCACGATGGGGTGAGACGCACCCGGGTTCAGTGCTGCAAGCGGTTTAATGACATCTTGTGATCAAGAAGGGTGGGTACAGAGTTGGCCTGGGTCACTTAGCACAGCTGTTAGGTTGGTCCCCTCCCACCCATCTCAGAATTTGGTTTTTGTTTTCATTCATACACGGGATGTGTCCTTCGCTGACTGGGCCAGCATTTATTGCCCATGCCTGAGAGGGTGGTGGTGAGCTGCCTTCTGGATCCACTGCAGGTGGGGTAGGTACACCCACAGTGCTGTTTGGAGGCAACTTCAAGGGTTTGGACCCAGCGACAGTGGTGGAACGGCAAAACATTTCTAAGTCAGGATGGTGAGTGATTGGGAGGGGAACTTCCAGGTGGTGGTGTTCCCCATGTGTCTGCTGCCCTTGTCCTTCTAGGTGGTACTGTTTGTGGGTTTGGAAGGTCTTAGGATGTGAGTGGCAAATGTGATTGAGGCAGCATCTGGACAAGGGGGTCAGTCCTGGCTGCTTGGAGTGAGTGTCTGGTGGCTCCAGGGTCACAACGTGGCTGAGCCCAGTAATGTTTCACCCAGGTGGGGTTGGCCAGACTGCACTGGCGCTGCAGGTACAGGGTGGAATAATCAATGCTCCTCTCCTATCAGGAGAAGACAGCCCACAATAATGCTGAGGGGTTGTGGACTGGCGGAGGTCCGCCCCACTTTCTAATCCTGTCCAGATATGAGCAGGAGGCCCTGGAGCTGGAGAGGCTCCATGTGCCCAGGTCAACCGGCCGGGGTGAGGTTGGGGGTCAGTGGGAGGTAAGAGCGCAGTGCACTGAGGTCAGAATGTCTGTAAGAGCAACCATTCCACTGTTATCTGTATATTGATGTGAGCATCAAACATGGAATCCTCATTGATAATGGAAAGATGAAGGCTCCCTGATCTGGGTGCCAGGCATGCACAGGAACAGTGTAATGACTTCAACTAATGAAATGTCCTTGTTCTTCCTTTCAGCCTCACCAGAGCACTCCTGGACTCAGGAGGCAGAGGGACCGCCACTCACCCCTGAGGGCCCAGAAGATATAAACACACCAGCATCACACCCTCTCAGCCAGGCAGGCAGCAGCACAGGTACCAGCAGCTCAATGGGGATAAGATCATTGGCTAGTATCTTGGGGCACAGCAGTGAGGGCATTTCACACTCGCCTGAGGTGTCAAAGTGCCCATGTCGCTGGCAGTTGGAGGACTGCAGGGGAGCAGGTACGTGCCCAGTCGGTGGCTGATGATGAGCCTCTGGAGTTGTCCCTGAGGCAGCAGATGCTGGAAGTCCAGCAGGGTATGCAGAAGGATCTGGCAGGGATACATGAGGGAACGCATGCCTTGGTCTCCATGATGGAGGAGTCCATGTGGGGCATGAACAATGCAATGACCCTCATGGCTGAGCACCATGATTCCTCCATGGAAAGAGTAGCAACTCTCATGGAAAGGCTCCTCCAGGAGAACAATCAGGGCTTCCTGGGGATGTGCTCGGACCTGCAAGCACTCACAGCAGCATTGATCTCAGTGTGGGAGATGGATTGGGCACCCAGTATCCCAGCTAGGTGCCCATCCATCAGTGGTGAACAGGGAGGTCCAGAGTAACCTCACGTTGGTGCATGAGCTGCCTGTCGTCTCTGGGGTTCCTTTCAGGGCGCTCTGTGTGACGACAGCATCTTCTCCGCTCCTCTCCCAGTGATCGTGTCATCTGTTGAGGCTGTGATAACTGGGGAGATGCAGCTGTGGCACTGGCTGCTCCCTCCCAGGCGGGGCCAGCACAGGCTCTACGGGCCAGAAGACAACTGTCAAGGCCAACAGGACAGCAGAGTGAGCAGTCTATCTCAGATGCCAGTGCCAGTGAGGAGGGGGCACCTAGACATAGCACCTGTAAACGTAAACTTAAAGCACCTTAGGCACAACACAGGCTTATCACTAGTGTCTTTCTTTTGCCCCGTGTTTAAGTTGTTTTTAAGTTGGTGTGGTGTTCAACACCTTTTAATGGACTTTGATTTCTGTATTGTAGTATACAATCATTAACTGTTTTGATTCTCAACAAGCCTCTGGGTGCTTCATTAGTTCTGCAGGTGGACGGGAACCCAGGATGTTCTGGCTTGTTTGTCATTGAGCTTTATTGACAAGGCACATAGTTAATGTTCCTAACCAGGCAGATGTTGCTCTCAGGTATCGAGTATGGAGCCTGCAGCCTTGGCAGTGGAGGTGGTTCATCTTTGGTAGCTGAAGGTTTGTTGGATCAAAGCCTCCTGGGTGTCCCTGCCACCCTGGAGGTTGCCCGAGTCGCCGTCTGCCCCCTCAACGTTCTCCTGAGCGTGCTCATCCTCGGACTCACTACTGGACTCATCCTCTGCAGCCAGAGCATCTGAGTCTACGTCTTCTTCCTCCACTGCGTCCCTCCTTTCCAGCGCCAAGTTGTGGAGAGCACAGCATGCAACCACTATCACTAAGGTACGATCTGGGGGGTACTGGAGTGCGCCCCCTGAACGGTCCAGGAATCGGAAGCACATCTTGAGAAGGCCGATGGCTCTCTCCACCACAGACCTTGCAGAGGCATGGCTCCTATTGTACCGCTGCTCAGCTTCTGTTCTTGGATGGTGGAGAGGCGTCATGAGCCACCTTTTGAGGGGATAGCCCTTGTCACCCAGCAGCCATCCATCCAGCTGGGCTGGAGTACTGAAGAGCCCCGGCACCTGGGAGTGTCTGAGGATGTAGCTGTCATGGGAGCTGCCTGGGTACCTTGCACAGACTTGTAGAATCAGCATCCTGTGATCACACACAATCTGCACGTTCATGGAGTGGGAGCCCTTCCTGTTGGCGAAGGCACAGGGCTCACCTGCTGGTGCCTTGATGGCCACATGCGTACAATCTATAGCACCCTGGACACGGGGGAAGCCAGCAATGGCCGCAAAGCCTCTGGCTCGCTGTGTCTGATTGGCCTGGTCCCAGCGGTAGTGGATGAAGGTCAATGCCTGTCTGAACAGAGCATCTGTAACCTGCTTGACACGTGTGGACAGCTGATTGGGAGACACAGCAAAGATCACCCACTGACCCTTGGAAGGAGCTGGAGGCATAGAGGTTGTGAGCCACTGTGACCTTCAGAGCCACTGGCATGGGGTGTCCACCTACACAGTCAGAGCTGATCTCAGGCCCAATCATCTGACAGATATAGTTGAATGTTTCCCTTGACAGTCGGAGCCTCCTTTGGCACTGCAGCTCAGTCATATTGAGGTAGCTGCTTCGCCGCCTGTAAACCCTGGCAGCAGGATAGTGGCGTCTTCTGCAACCCTTTCCACCTTGGACCACCTGTTGGCCCTGCGCCCCTTGTGCCTGCACCTGTCCTCCCAACGGTGGCTCCCCTGGAGGCTGAATGTGCACTCCTGGCCTCCTCCCCCTTCTGGCCCTCCCTTCTTCCTCAGAGGAGGTGCCTCCAGTGGAGATCACAATCCCCATTCTCAGGATAAGGGAAGGCTGTCTCAAGGCCCCAAGTGATTCCTCCGGAGCCCTGAACTGAAGCCTGTTTATTCTGTCGAAGCAGCTCTGAAGCTAACTGAAGTTGTCCTGTTCACACAAGTACTAAGTAATAAACTAAAGTTCTAACTACTCACATTAGCGAGCCCCCACTCACCCCTCTTATCCCGACCCTGGATGAGGTTTTTTGAAAATGTGGCCTACCAGTGCGGGCTGTGAGAAATCGTCCTCAATCGCTGCCTCAAGGGCCTTAACTGGCTGTTAATTAATGGCGGGTGAGCCTTGGAACACATATCGCCTTCTTCCCAAAATATCGTGATGGCACACGGTGATGTCAGGATGCACACCCGACATCATCGCGCGACATTTTACACGTCAGCATTTCCGGCCCACCCCCGCTCACCGACCTGAAAATTCTGTCCTCAGAAGATTGTGGATGCTCCAGCACTGAATATATTTAAGGCTGAGATAGACGGGTTTTTGGTCTCTCAGGGAATCAAGGGATATGGAGAGTGGGCAGGAAAGTGGAGCTAAGGCCAATGATCAGCCATGATCGTATTGAAGCAGGCTCGATAGGTCAAGAGGCCTACTCCTGCCCCTATTTTTTACATTTTTATGTTCTTATTTATTGAATTGCTGTTTGTGGAAGCTTCTATGGTGCAATCTCAGTTGTTGTGTTTTCTGCATTACAACAGTGACTGCGCTTCAAAATGTACTTCATTGGCTGTAAAAGCTTTGGGATGTTCTGAATGCACCATTTTCTATGCAGCCAAACATCCCGCCCTAGATTTTCCCATTGGCGTTATTGTAAATGGGTTACTATTGGAGTCAGTCAACCTGACACTTGTCAAAACTAAGCAGAAAACTTTGTTGACTGATTCCTTTTGAAATATTTTAAATTGTACCCGGAAGTTAAACTGGGGAAGGGCATATAACAAGTGGGTAGCTTGATTTTGAAGGTTTTCTTTGTGGTCGATGCAACTAATTTGAAATCTGAATTATCTTCAATAACTCAGCGGTGGAATTTCTTGCAATGAATAAAAAAGGACAGAGGGATACACTTTCTATGTAATTAGTAGAAACAAATACTTATAAAGCACCTTCTGACACCTTTGAAATTACACTGAGATAATTCCAGTGAATTATCTTTGGAGTGTCATGATTAACAAACACACAGTTCAGCCCTCTGCATTCCCCTAATTTCACCAGGAGGTTATTAATTACAGAGCAAAACCCAAACGCTACAGACAGAGCTGGGGGGTTGAAAATGGTGCTTCTAATTTAAAACCCAGGTCGCGTCAACCACTTTGGATTCACAATGTCTGAGTGTTGCAGTGGGAGCTCAGACTGATGTCATGCCAGTTCAGCTTGTTTTCCAGTCAAGCACATCTTATTGCCATAGACAGTCAGGTTCCTTAGCATTACACATGTTAACTTTCTGAGTTTCATGTACAAGGACACACACATTCTCCTGAATACCGCCATTTAATAGCTTCCCACCATTTAAAAACTATCTTATCTCTGTCTTTTAACCAATCCGCTCTCCATCCTGGTATATCACTCCCACGCCCATGAGACCTTATTTTGTGCAACAACTTTTCATGTGGCATTTATCAAATGCATTTTGAAAATCCAAATGTACCAGATCCACTGCTTCCCCTTTATTTACCCTGCTAGCTACACTTGAAGAACAAACTAGTTACACTCTCAAACACCTTCAGTAACTTTGTCAAACATATGCATGTTGTCCACCAGTCATAAGCCAATCAGCCTGTCACTCCGTTGGTTTCTTGTACTGGCTCAGACGCTGAAGGTGCAGCAGGCAGAACCACACCATCAGGACTGCTCTCAGGACATTGGCTGGATATTGAGGGAGTGGATCCGTAGCAGCTGCAGCACATCCCTAACTTCACATGTGGCACTTGCACAATGACATGTGCAGCCAATGGCGCCCTTCCCCCATGGGTAAGTCTGCCACCCTGGTGAAGTATGCTCACTCTGTCTGCTTCTCTCTGGAAAGACAGAATGCAATTTATTTCCCTGCCTCTGGTTACACAGCATCAGTGACCTCTCTCTTATACACCAGGGAATGGCAAACTGTGAGATTTTGGACATGTCACCTACTTCAACTTTGAAATAATTCAACATGGCCACCATCACCTTCATTGTCATTGGCGATGTCATCCTCACCCTGTTCTGTGTCTGAAAGCCTGTCTGCAACAGGTGGATCATTTCAGTGAGTACCTCCTTAGTAATGCAGGGACACCATACATATTGTTTCTGGCTTGTGCTGATGTAGAAGGATTGCCCCTGAAGACCTTGCAGTGGATATGGCCTCCAGCTAAGTGCCCTTCTCCTGTCCCCCTCCCCTCTCTTTGAGAACCTTGTCCTCCTCTGTATTGCCCCTACTCATTCTCACTCTCATGCTAGAAGCCAATGGGGACAGAAACTACAGCACCTATGGAGTATGTGGTCTGAGCAGAATATCTGAAGACAGAACCAAGGCCTTCCTCACATGCAACATCACTCCCTGGAGACTTCACCAACTTAACTATCAGTACAAGCTACTCAAAACTTTCAAATTCATCAACATCCAACAGAAGTCAACTATCAGCAATTGACAGGAAAGTGGTTGACGATTCCTTTAAATAGTGCTGGTGGGGCTCCTACCTGCTGCTGAATCTGTCCTCATCACTGTGGCTCCTAGATGAGGTTATCCTTGGTTGTCATGCCCAGGGTGTCCCTGTTGTATTCCCTGAAGGATCTCAAGCCTGAGGACTCTCGGTACAGCCAATCTCTCATCATGAATCAACAAGTCATCCATGACACTGAGATGTCATTGTTGCTTGAAGTTTTGCTTCAGAATGAGATCATTTGGAACATGTGCTGGCCATCCATTCATGCAATATTCCCGAATCTTAGCACATTCTTCATCTGCTTTTTGTGCCTTTTGAATTTCACAGCCTCTGTGTTGTTGCTGGTGGAAGTTTTGTGATGAGTGAGGTATAGGACTACACATCGTCAATGGAATTTATGGCCTTTTGTTCAGGGTTTTCAGCAGGAATAAGTCCACTGTCGTTTGTTGTTTTCCTTGTTGCAGTTTGTCCATCAGTTTCTTGCTTGGTGCAAGCTGCCCTTCCAGCTCATGAATATGGCTCCTTCACTGGAGCTTATGGGAAATCTTTGGCCTGGTTTTCTCGAGGTTTCCACTTGGTTATATTAGATTCTGGTTCTCCTGCTTCAGGGCACCTTCTTTCAGTCATCTCAAGATCTCTGACTAAGTTTGGAAATCCTGAATTTTGTCTGTTTCTCTTGGTTTCCCAGTTCATCTACTTTATAGTTGAGTTGTAGACCTGTGCGAGCTTTTCCGCTTAACAGTGAACAGCCTTGGTTGTGGATCATATGCAAAGTTCCTGTGATTTCACTTCCTTTGTACTGGAGTTCAGCAGTCAACTGTCCCTTGATCTTCGGTTGAATGCCTCCTACCATGGACTTACACGTTCGATGGCTGGAGGAAGTCTTGATTTAGCCATTATTATGTGTCTGAAGAATGGAGCCTCCTACTCCAGTGTCCTTTTTAAGGTTTGTTTTCTGTCCGTTGACCATAATGTCTGTGCTCCAATAGTTCCCTTTGACCCTGTAATTTCTCCCAACAATGCCACTTCATTGTCTTTTTCAACTTCATCTTCCTGAATGTGACCTGTTTTAATTGGTTTCTTTTTAAATTTCTGTGATAAGAGCTTTTGTTTGCTGCAGCATACAGCTTTAAGATGTCTTCTTCTCCTACAGGAATGGTACTTCGTGTTTTGGGTCAGATGCTCTTCATGCTGGTGCAGCCTTTTCCTGCCACACCGTGAACACTGAGTAATGGTAGCTACAGTGCCCTCTGTGTCCTACAAACTGCACCGTGTCATCCTTTTCACCACAAAGTCTCCTTGATGCCTTGAATAAATACACAATGTTGCTTCCTCACTTCTGCTTGCCTTGTTAACTGCACAGTCTTGGTTAGCGTTAGATCCCCCTGGACTGTAGAAAATCTGATAAAGTCTCCTCTACAACAAAGCAATCCTGAATTAGTTCGTCTTTCAGGGTTCCATATTTGCAATTCTCTGCAGGTCGATATAAATCACTAATGAAGGAATCTATGCTCTCTCCTGATCTTTGTATACGTCAACTGAACTTCACCCTTTCTATTATGATATTCCCTCTAAGGCTGGAATTTGTATCACAGGCTTTCATAACTTCTTCATATTTTTCCATTTCTTCTTTTATGCCCTGTCTGACCATTCTGTCATCTGCACTACTGCCTATGGCACAGAGAAGGGTACTGACCTATTCCTTGCTAGTCTTCACTGCTAGTCCCAAAGCTGTTCTGGACCTGGTAAACCTATGATGCCAGTTTTGCCTTTGTTGTCATGTGATCCTACATCACTGATGATGTAGACTGCCAATTTACATATTTAACATTAACACTTTACACTACACTGTACACTTGTCACCCGCTCTGAAGAAGAGTCATACAGACTCGAAACATTAACTCTCTTTCTCATCTTATCTGGGCCATCCACGTGGTCGAAACACTCTGGTGAAGGTAAGATTTTCTCCATGGCTTCCCTTCACTGTAGCTTCTCGTCAAGTTCTTTAGGCATTTTTGCCATGCTGTCCTTGTCCCACAGTTGTTCCTCTTGCTGCCTTTTCCAGCCACTGAGCTCTTTACTTGATGCTAGTTCTGTTGTCTTTTCCACTGTCACCATCTATTATCATTATTGTGGGCTTTAGATGAGGTTGTCCTTGGTCAGGATTGATAGAGACTGCTGGAGCCAAGGCTCTTGATTAACTTTACCTTTTATTGAACATTTTACTAACTATGTACATTACAAGGCTTAGCGCAAGGCTTCACATAGGACTATATCTTAGCACAATCTGTTGTCATGTGATCTTACATCACTAATGATGTAGACTGCCTATTTACATATTGAACATTAACATTTTATACTACACTGAACACACGTCACCTGCTCTGAAGAAGAGTCATACAGACTCAAAACGTGATCTCTGTTTCTCTCTCCACAGGTACTGCCAGACCTGCTGAGTTTTTTGAACAATTTCTGTTATTATTACATGATACCCACTGACATATCATCAGCTGCCTATTCCTGTGGGTGTTTCCAGCCACTGCACTAACTATCTACCCAAAATGGCATCTGCAGCTCATAGCAGAAGAGTGTGTGAGCAGCACAGCTGCCATTTTGGACATAAAATGGCACCCACACAGCCAAAACATGGATTCCACATAACCAAATTTTGTGGCCATAATATCGGGATTGAATAAATATGTGGATATGATCCTGGGAATCTGAACACTGTGAAGACAGGGCATTGGGATCTGATCACTGTGAGGATAGGGTATTGGGTACCTGGTCATTGTGAGAATAGGGTGTCGGGACCTGATCGCTGTGAAGAAAGGGTATCAGGGAATGATCACTGTGAGGATGAGGTATCGGGACCTGGTCACAGTGAGGATAGGGTCTCGGGGGCTGATCACTGAGAAGATAGGCTACTGGGACCTGATCACTGTGAGGATAGGGTCTCGGAACCAGATCACTGTGAGGATAGGGTATCAGGACCTGATCACTGTGAGGATTGGGTCTCGGGACCTGATCAATGTGAAGATGGGGTATCGGGACCTGATCACTGTGAGTTTAGGGTCTCGGGACCTGATCACATTGAGTTTAGGGTCTCGGGACCTGATCACTGTGAGGCTAGGGAATCGGGGCTTGATGACAGTGAGGATTGGGTCTCAGGGCTGATCACTGTGAGGATATGGTCTTGGGGCGGATCACTGTGAGAAAGGATATTGGGACCCTATCACTGTAAGGAAAGGGTATCAGGGAATGATCAATGTGAGGATAGGGTATCGGGACCTGATCACTGTGAAGATAGGTTATCGGGACCTCATCACAGAGACATGACGGTCTCCGGACCTGATCACTGTGAGGCTAGGGAATCGGGGCCTGATGACAGTGAGGATAGGGTCTCAGGGCTGATCACTGTGAGAATAGGGTATCAGGGAATGATCACTATGAAGATAGGGTATCGGGACATGATCACTGTGAGGAAAGGGTTTCTGGAGTAGGAGACTATGAGGATATGGTATCAGGAACTGATCACTGTGCGGATAGAGTATCGGGACCTGATCACTTTGAGAATAGGTGGTCAGGACCTCATCACTATGAGGATAGGATCTTGGCACCTGATTACAATGAGGATATGATATCGGGAACTGATCACTGTTACGATAGGGTATCAGGGAATGATCACTGTGAGGATAGGATTTCGGGACATGATTGCTGTTAGGATAGGGCAACATGGAATGATCACTGAGAGTTTAGGGTATTGGGACCTGTTCTCTGTGAGAATAGGGTATCGGGACATGATCTCTATGAGGATAGGGTATCGGGACCTGATCTCTATGATGATAGGGTATCAGGACCTGATCTCTGTGAGGATAGGGTATCGGGACCTGATCTCTATGAGGATAGGGTATCGGGACCTGATCACTGTGAGGATAGGGTATTGGGAACTGATTACTCTGAGGATAGGCTCTCAGGGCCTGATCACTGTGAAGATAGGGTATCGGGTACCTGATCACTGTGAGGATAGGGTCTCAGGGAATGATCACTATGAAGATAGGCTATCAGGACCTGATCACTGTAAGGAAAGTGTATCGGCACCTGATCACTGTGAGGAAAGGGTTTCGGGAGCAGGCACAGTGAGGATATGGTACCAGGACCTGATCACAATACGGATATGGTATCGGGGTCAGATCACTGTGAGGATAGGCTATCAGGACCTGATCACTGTGAGGATAGGGTAGCGGGACCTAGATCAGTGTGAGGATAGGTTATTGGGATGTGATCACTGTGAAGATAAGGTATCGGGACCTGATCATTGTGAAGATAGGGTATCAGGACCTGATCACTGTGCAGATAGGTTATTGGGACCTGATCACTGTGCAGATAGGTTATTGGGACCTGATCACTGTTAGGATAGGGTCTCGGGACCTGATCACTGAGAGGATAGGCTCTCAGGATTTGATCACTATGAGGATAGGGTATCAGGACCTGATCACTGTTAGGATAGGGCTCCAGGGAATGATCACTGTGAGGATAGGATCTTGGGACCAGATCATTGTGAGGATAGTGTATCGGAACATGATCACTGTGAGCAAAGGGTATCAGGGAATGATCAATGTGAGGATAGGGTATCGGGACATGATCACTATGAGGAAAGGGTATCAGGGAATGATCAATGTGAGGATAGGGTATCGGGACCTGATCACTGTGAGGCTAAGGAATCGGGACCTGATGGCGGTGAGGATTGGGTCTCAGGGCTGATCATTGTGAGAATAGGGTATCAGGGAATGATCACTATGAAGATAGGGTATCAGGTACCTGATCACTGTGAGGATAGGGTCTCAGGACCTGACCACTGTGAGGATAAGATATCAGGGAATTATCACTGTGAGAATAGGGTATCAGGGAATGATCACTATGAAGATAGGCTATCAGGCGCTGATCACTGCAAGGAAAGTGTATCGGCACCTGATCACTGTGAGGAAAGGGTTTCTGGAGCAGGCATAGTGAGGATATGGTACCAGGACCTGATCACAATGTGGATATGGTATCGGGGTCAGATCACTGTGAGGATAGGTTATTGGGATAGGGTATCGGGACCTGATCACTGAGCAGATAGGTTATTGGGACCTGATCGCTGTGCAGATATGATATCGGGAACTGATCACTATTAGGATAGGGTCCCGGGACCTGATCACTGTGAGAATAGGTTCTCGGGACCTGGTCTCTCTGAGGATAGGGTATCGGGACCAGATCACTGTTAGGATAGGGCGCCAGGGAATGATCACTGTTAGGATAGGGTCTTGGGACCAGATCATTGTGAGGATAGGTATCAGGACCAGATCACTGTGAAGATGGGGTATCGGGACCTGATCACTGTGAGGATAGAGTATAGGGACCTGATAACTGTGAAGATAGGGTATCAGGGACTGATCACTGTGCGGATAGAGTATCGGGACCTGATCACTTTGCAGATAGGTGGTCGGGACCTCATCACTATGAGGATAGGATCTTGGGACCTGATTACTATGAGGATATGATATCGGGAACTGATCACTGTTAGGATAGGGTATCAGGGAATGATCACTGTGAGGATAGGATTTCGGGACATGATTGCTGTTAGGATAGGGCAACATAGAATGATCACTGCGAGTTTAGGGTATTGGGACCTGTTCTCTGTGAGGATAGGGTATCGGGACCTGATCTCTATGAGGATAGGGTATCGGGAACTGATCTCTGTGAGGATAGGGTATCGGGAACTGATCACTGTGAGGATAGGGTCTCAGGGCTGATCACTGTGAGAATAGGGTATCAGGGAATGATCACTATGAAGATAGGCTATCAGGACCTGATCACTGTAAGGAAAGTGTATCGGCACCTGATCACTGTGAGGAAAGGGTTTCAGGAGCAGGCACAGTGAGGATATGGTACCAGGACCTGATCACAATGTGGATATGGTATCGGGGCCAGATCACTGTGAGGATAGGGTAATGGGACCTGATCACTGTGAAGATAGGGTATCGGGACCTGATCACTCTGAGGATATGGTATCGGGACCTGATCACTGTGAGAATAGAATATCAGGACCTGATCACTGTGCAGATAGGTTATTGGGACCTGATCACTGAGAGGAAAGGCTCTCGGGATTTGATCACTGTGAAGATAGGGTATCGGGACCTGATCACTTTGAGGATAGGGTATCGGGACCAGATCACTTTGAGGATAGGTGGTCAGGACCTCATCACTGTGAGGATAGGATCTTGGGACCTGATTACTGTGAGGATATGATATTGGGAACTGATCACTGTTAGGATAGGGTATCGGGACCTGATCTCTATGAGGATAGGGTATCGGGAACTGATCTCTATGAGGATAGGGTATCGGGAACTGATCTCTATGAGGATAGGGTATCGGGACCTGATCTCTATGAGGATAGGGTATCGGGAACTGATCTCTATGAGGATAGGGTATCGGGAACTGATCACTGTGAGGATAGGGTCTCAGAACCTGATCACTGTGCAGATAGGTTATTGAGACCTGATCGCTGTGCAGATAGGTTATTGTGACCTGATCGCTGTTAGGATAGGGTCTCGGGACCTGATCACTGTGAGGAAAGGCTCTCGGGATTTGATCACTGTGAGGATAGGGTATTGGGACCTGATCACTGTGAGGATCGGGTATCAGGGAATGATCACTGTGCAGATAGGCTATTGGGACCTGATCACTGTGAGAATAGGGTATCAGGACCTGATCACTGTGAGGATAGGGTCTCGGGACTTGATCTCTCTGAGGATAGGGTATCAGGACCAGATCACTGTTAGGATGGGGCTCCAGGGAATGATCACTACGAGGATAGGGTATAGGGACCAGATCATTGTGAGGATAGTGTATCGGAACATGATCACTGTGAGGAAAGGGTATCAGGGAATGATCACTGTGAGGATGGGGTATCGGGACCTGATCACTATGAGGAAAGGGTATCAGGGAATGATCAATGTAAGGATATGGTATTGGGAACTGATAACTGTGAGGATAGGGTCTCTGGACCTGATCAATGTGGGGATAGGGTATCTGGACCTGATCACTATGAGGATAGGGTATCGTGGTCTGATCACTGTGAGGATAGGGTATTTGGACCTGATCACTGTGAGGATAGAGTATTTGGACCTGATCACTGTGAGGATAGGGTATCGGGACCTGGTCTCTCTGAGGATAGGGTATCGGGACCAGATCACTGTTAGGATAGGGCGCCAGGGAATGATCACTGTGAGGATAGGGTATCGGGACCAGATCATTGTTAGGATAGGGCTCCATGGAATGATCACTGTTAGGATAGGGTCTTGGGACCAGATCCTTGTGAGGATGGTGTATCTGGACCTGATCACTGTGAAGATAGTGTATCGGAACATGATCACTCTGAGGATAGGTTATTGGGATCTGATCACTGTGAGGAAAAGATATCTGGAACTGAACACTGTGAGGATAGGGTATCAGGGAATGATCACTGTGAGGATAGGGTATCAGGGAATGATCACTGTGAGGATATGATATCGGGACCTGATCACTGTGAGGATAGGGTATCAGGGAATGATCACTGTGAGGATAGGGTATCAGGGAATGATCACTGTGAGGATAGGGTATCAGGGAATGATCACTGTGAGGATAGGGTCTCGGGACTTGGTCTCTCTGAGCATGGGGTATCGGGACCTCACCACAGTGAAGGTAGGGTCTCAGGTCCTGATCACTGTGAAGATGGGGTATCGGGACCTGATCACAGTGAGGAAAGGTTTCGTGACCTGATCACTGTGAGTTTAGGGTCTCAGGACCTGATCACTGTGAGGATAGGGTATCGGGGCCTGATCTCTGTGAGGATAGGGTATCAGGGAATGATTGCTGTGAGGCTAGGGTATCGGAACCTGATCAATGTGAGGATAGAGTATCAGGATCTGATCACTGTGAAGATAGGGTGTCAGAGCCTGATTGCTGTAGAGAAAGGGTACCAGGGAATGATCACAATGAGGAAAGGGTATCAAGACATGATCACTGTGAGGATAGGGTATCAGGACATGATCAGTGTGAGGATAGGGTATCAGGTCCTGATCAATGTGAGGATAGGGTATCGGGACCAGATCGCTGTGATGATAGGGTCTCAGGACCTGATCACTGTGAGGATTCGATATCAGGACCTAATCACTGTGAAGATGGGGTATCGTGACCTGATCACTGTGAGTTTAGGGTCTCGGGACCTGATTGCTGTGAGTTTAGGGTCTCGGGACATGATCACTGTGAGGCTAGGGAATCGGAACCTGATCACTGTGAGTATGGGGTATTGGGACCTGATCACTTTGAGGAAAGGTTTCGTGACCTGATCACTGTGAGTTTAGGGTATCAGGACCTGATCACTGTGAGGATAGGTGGTCAGGACTTCATCACCGTGAGGATAGGATCTTTGCACCTGATTTCTATGAGGATATGATATTGGGAACTGATAACTGATAGGATAGGGTATTAGGACCTGATCACTGTGAGGATAGGGTATCAGGACCTGATCACTGTCAGGATGGAGTATCGGGACCTGATCACTGTGAGGATAGGGTATCAGGACCTGATCACTGTCAGGATGGAGTATCGGGAACTGATCACTGTGAGGAGAGGGTATCAGGGAATGATCACTGTGAGGAAAAGGTATCGGGACCTGATCTCTGTAATGATAGGGTTTTGAGGCCTGATCACTGTGAGGTTAAGGTTTCAGGAAATGATCACTGTGAGGATATGATCACGGGACATGATCACTGTAAGAATAGGGTATTGGGACATGATCACTTTCAGGACCTCATCACTATGAGGATAGGATCTCGGGACCTGATCACTGTGAGGATATGGTATCAGGAACTGATCACTGTTAGGATAGGGTTTCAGGGAATGATCACTGTGAGGATAGGGTATAGTGACCTCATGACTGTGAGGATAGGGTCACGGGACCTGGTCACTGTGGAGATAGGGTATCAGGGCATGGTCACTGTGAGGAAAGGTTGTCGGGACCTGATCACTGTGAGGAAAGGGTATTAGGGAATGATCAATGTGAGGATAGGGTATTAGGAACTGATAAGTGTGAGGATATGTTCTCGGGACATGATTGCTGTTAGGATAGGGCAACATGGAATGATCACTGCGAGGACAGGCTATTGGGACCTGTTCTCTATGAGGATAGGGTATCAGGGACTGATCACTGTGAGGATAGGGTATCAGGGAATGATCACTGTGAGGATAGGGTATCAGGGACTGATCACTGTGAGGATAGGGTATCAGGGAATGATCACTGTGAGGATAGGGTATCAGGGACTGATCACTGTGAGGATAGGGTATCAGGGAATGATCACTGTGAGGATAGGGTATCAGGGACTGATCACTGTGAGGATAGGTGGTCAGGACCTCATCACTGTGAGGATAGGATCTTGGGACCTGATTACAATGAGGATATGATATCGGGAACTGATCACTGTTAGCATAGGGTATCAGGGAATGATCACTGTGAGGATATGATCATGGGACATGATCACTGTAAGAATAGGGTATCGGGACCTGATCACTATCGGGACCTCATGACTGTGAGGATATGGTATTGGGAACTGATCACTGTTAGGATATGGTATCAGGGAATGATCACTGTGAGGATAGAGTATAGGGACTTCATGACTGTGAGGATAGGGTTTTGGGACCTCACCACTGTGAAGGTAGGGTCTCAGGGCCTGATCACTGTGAAGATGGGGTATCGGGACCTGATCACTATAAGGAAAGTGTATTGGGACCTGATCACTGTGAGGAAAGGTTTCGTGACCTGATCACTGTGAGTTTAGGGTCTCGGGACCTGATCACTGTGAGGCTAGGGAAGTGGGGCCTGATGACAGTGAGGATTGGGTCTCAGGGCTGATCACTGTGAGGATATAGTCTTGGGGTGGATCACCGTGAGAAAGGATATTGGGACTCTATCACTGTGAGGAAAGGGTATCAGGGAATGATCAATGTGAGGATAGGGTATCGGGACCTGATCACTGTGAAGATAGGTTATCAGGACCTCATCACAGAGACATGAGGGTCTCCGGACCTGATCACTGTGAGGATAGGGTCTAAGGGGCTGATCATAGTGAAGATAAGGTATCAGGGAATGATCAATATGAGGATAGAGTATAGGAACCTCATGACTATGAGGATAGGGTATCAGGGAATGATAACTGCAAGGACAGGGTCTCGGGACCTGATTGTTGTTTGGATAGGGTATTGGGACCTCATCACAGAGAGGAGTGGGTCTCGGGACCTGATTACAATGAGTATATGATATCGGGACCTGATGACAGTGAGGAAGGTGTATCAGGGAATGATCACTGTGAGGATAGGGTATCAGGGAATGATCACTGTGAGGATAGGGTATCGGAATGATCACTGTGAGGATATGATCACGGGACATGAACACTGTAAGAATAGGGTATCGGGACATGATCACTGTCAGGACCTCATCACTATGAGGATAGGATCTCGGGACCTGATCACTGTGAGGAAAGGGTATCAGGGAATGGTCAATGTGAGGATAGGGTATTGGGAACTGATCTCTGTGAAGATAGAGTATCGGGATCTGGACACTGTGAAGATAGGTTATCGGGACCTCATCACAGAGAGGAGTGGGTCTCGGGACCTGATTACTGTGAGGATATGGTATCAGGAACTGATCACTGTTACGATAGGGTATCAGGGAATGATCACTGTGAGGATAGGGTATAGTGACCTCATGACTGTGAGGATAGGGTCACGGGACCTGGTCACAGTGGAGATAGGGTATCAGGGCATGATCACTGTGAGGAAAGGTTGTCGGGATTTGATCAGTGTGAGGATAGGGTATCGGGACCTCACCACCGTGAAGGTGGGGTCTCAGGGCCTGATCACTGTGAGTTTAGGGTCTCGGGACCTGATCACTGTGAGGAAAGGGTATCAGGGAATGATCAATATGAGGATAGGGTATTAGGAACTGATAAGTGTGAGGATAGGTTCTCGGGACATGATTGCTGTTAGGATAGGGCAACATGGAATGATCACTGCGGGTTCAGGATATTGGGACCTGTTCTCTATGAGGATAGGGTATCGGGACCAGATCTCTGTGAGGAAATGTTATTGGGACCTGATCACTGTGAGGAAACGGTATTCAGGACCTGATCACTGTGAGGATAGGGTATCGAGACCTGATCACTGTGAGGATAGGATATCAGGACCTGATCAGTGTGAGGATAGGATATCGAGACCTGATCACTGTGAGGATAAGGTATCGAGACCTGATCACTGTGAGGATAAGGTATCAAGACCTGATCACTGTGAGGATAGGGTATCAGGACCTGATCACTGTGAGGATAAGGTATCAGGACCTGATCACTGTGAGGATAGGGTATCAGGACCTGATCACTGTGAGGATAAGGTATCAGGACCTGATCACTGTGAGGATAGGGTATCAGGACCTGATCACCATGAGGATAAGGTATCAGGACCTGATCACTGTGAGGATAGGGTATCAGGACCTGATCACCGTGAGGATAAGGTATCAGGACCTGATCACCGTGAGGATAAGGTATCAGGACCTGATCACCGTGAGGATAAGGTATCAGGACCTGATCACTGTGAGGATAGGGTATCAGGACCTGATCACCGTGAGGATAAGGTATCAGGACCTGATCACTGTGAGGATAGGGTATCAGGACCTGATCACTGTGAGGAAAGGTTTCGTTACCTGATCACTGTGTGTTTAGGGTCTCAGGCCTGATCACTGTGAGGCTAAGGAATCGGGACCTGATCGTTGTGAAGATAGGGTATCAGGACCTCATCAAAGAGAGGAGAGGGTCTCGGGACCTGATCACTGTGAGGATAGGGTATCGGGACCTGGTCACTGTGAGGCTAGGGAATCGGGACCTGATCACTGTGAGGATAGGGTCTAAGGGGCTGATCACAGTGAAGATAGGGTATCAAGGAATGATCAATATGAGGATAGAGTATAGGAACCTCATGACTGTGAGGATAGGGTATCAGGAACTGATCACTGTGAGGACAGGTGGTCAGGACCTCATCACTGTGAGGATAAGATCTTGGGACCTGATTACTATGAGGATATGATATTGGGAAATGATCACTGTTAGGATAGGATTTCGGGACCTGATCACTGTGAGGATAGTGTCTCGGGACCCTATCACTGTGAGGAAAGGGTATCGGGACCTGATCACTGTGAGGATAGGGTATCAGGGAATGATCACTGTGAGGATAGGGTCTAAGGGGCTGATCACTGTGAAGCTAGCGTATCAGTGAATGATCAATATGAGGATAGAGTATAGGGACCTCATGACTGTGAGGATAGGGTATCAAGGACTGATCACTGTCAGGATAGGATCTTGGGACCTGATTACAATGAGGATATGATATCGGGAAATGATCACTGTTAGGATAGGGTGTCAGGGAATGATCACTGTGAAGATAGGGTATTGAGACCTCATCACAGAGACGAGAGGGTCTCGGAACCTGATCACTGTAAGGAAAGGGTATCAGGGAATGATCAATGTGAGGATAGGGTTTTGGGAACTGATAACTGTGGGGTTAGGGTATCAGGGCATGATCACTGTGAGCAAAAGTTGTCGGGACTTGATCAGTGTGAGGATAGGGTATCGGGACCTCACCACTGTGAAGGTAGGGTCTCAGGGCCTGAACACTGTGAAGATGGGGGACCGGGACCTGAGCACTGTGAGGATAGGGTATCCTGAACTGAACACTGTGAGGCTAGGGAATCGGGACCTGATCACTGTGAGGATAGGGTCTAAGGGGCTGATCACATCGAAGATAGGGTATCACGGAATGATCAGTATGAGGATAGAGTATAGGAACCTCTTGACTGTGAGTTTAGGGTATCGGGACCTCATCACAGAGAGGAGTGGGTCTCGGGATCTGATCACTGTGAGGAGAGGGTATCAGGGAATGATCACTGTGAGGGGAGGGTATTGGGAACTGATCACTGTGAGGAGAGGGTATCAGGGAATGATCACAGTGAGGAGAGGGTATCGGGAACTGATCACTGTAATGATAGGGTTTTGAGGCCTGATCACTGTGAGGTTAGGGTTTCAGGAAATGATCACTGTGAGGATATGATCACGGGACATGATCACTGTAAGAATAGGATATCGGGACATGATCACTGTCAGGACCTCATCACTATGAGGATAGGATCTCGGGACCTGATCACTGTGAGGATATGGTATCAGGAACTGATCACTGTTAGGATAGGGTATCAGGGAATGATCACTGTGAGGATAGAGTATAGGGACCTCATGACTGTGAGGATAGGGTCATGTGACCTGGTCACTGTGGAGATAGAGTATCAGGGCATGATCACTGTGAGGAAAGGTTGTCGGGATTTGATCACTGTGAGGATGAGGTATCAGGACATGATCACTGTGAGGATAGGGTATTGGGACCTGATCACTATGAGTATAGGCTATCAGGGAATGATCAATGTGAGGATAGGGTATTAGGAACTGATAAGTGTGAGGATAGATTCTCGGGACATGATTGCTGTTAGGATAGGGCAACATGGAATGATCACTGCGAGTTTAAGGTATTGGGACCTGTTCTCTCTGAGGATAAGGTATCGGGACCAGATCATTGTGAGGACAGGGTTTCAGGACCTCATCGAAGAGAGGTGAGGGTCTCGGGACCTGATCACTGTGAGCATAGTGTATTGGGACCTGATCACTGTGATGATAGGGTATCAGGACCTGGTCACTGTGATGATAGGGTATCGGGACCTGGTCACTGTGAGGTTAGGGTTTTGTGACCTGATCACTGTGAGGATAGGGTCTAAGGGGCTGATCACAGTGAATATAGGGTATCAGGGAATGATCAATATGAGGATAGGGTATAGGAACCTCATGACTGTGAGGATAGGGTTTCAGGGACTGATCACTGTGAGGATAGGGTCTCGGGACCTGATTACTATGAGGATATGATATCTGGAACTTATCACTGTTAGGATAGGGTATCAAGGAATGATCAATGTGAGGATAGGATTTCTGGACCTGATCACTGTGATGATAGGGTCTTGGGACCCTATCACTGTGAGGAAAGTGTATCAGGGAATAATCAATGTGCGGATAGGGTTTTGGGAACTGATAACTGTGAGGATAGGTTCTCGGGACCTGATCAACGTGAGGAAAGGTTGTTGGGATTTGATCAGTGTGAGGATAGGGTATTGGGACCTCACCACTGTGAAGGTAGGGTCTCAGGGCCTGATCACTGTGAAGATGGGGTATCGGGACCTGATCACTGTGAAGATGGGGTATCGGGACCTGATCACTGTGAGTTTAGGGTCTCGGGACCTGATCACTGTGAGGCTAGGGAATCGGGACCTGAGCACTATGAGGATAGGTTATTCAGACGTGATCACTCTTTGGATAGGGTATAGGGAGCTCATCAATGTGAGGTTAGGTTATTGGAATGTCATCACTGTGAGGATAGGGTATCGGGACCTGATCAATGTCAGGATAGGGTCTCGGGACCTGATCACTGAGAGGAAAGGGTCTCGGGACTTGATCACTGTGAGGATAGGGTCTCAGGTCCTGATCAATGTGGGGATTAGGTATCAAGGAATGATCACTGTGAGGATAGGGTATCACGACCTAATCACTGTGAGGATAGGGTCTCGGGACCTGGTCTCTCTGAGGATAGGGTATCGGGACCAGATCACTGTTAGGATAGGGCTCCAGGGAATGATCACTGTTAGGACAGGGGCTTGGGACTAGATCATTGTGAGGATAGTGTATCAAAACATGATCAATGTGAGGAGAGGGTATCAAGGAATGATCACTGTGAGGATAGGGTATCGGGACCTGATCACTGTGAGAATAGGTTCTCGGGACCTGGTCTCTCTGACAATAGGGTATCGGGACCAGATCACTGTTAGGATATGGCTCCAGGGAATGATCACTGTTAGGATAGGGTTGTGGACCAGATCATTTTGAGGATAGTGTATCGAAACATGATCACTGTGAGGTGAGCATATCAGGGAATGATCAATGTGAGAATAGGTTCTCGGGACCTGGTCTCTCTGAAGATAGGGTATTGGGACCAGATCACTGTGAGGCAAGGGTATCAGGGAATGATCACTGTGAGGATGGGGTATCGGGACCTGATCACTGAGAGGAAAGGGTCTCGGGGCCTGATCACTGTGAGTTTAGGGTATCGGGATCTGATCACTGTGAAGATGGGGTATCGGGACCTGATCACTGAGAGGAAAGGGTCTCGGGGCCTGATCACTGTGAGTTTAGGGTGTCGGGATCTGATCACTGTGAGGATGGGGTATCGGGACCTGATCACTGTGAGGAAAGGTTTCGTGATCTGATCACTGTGAATTTAGGGTCTCGGGACCTGATCACTGTGAAGATGGGGTATCGGGACCTGATCACTGAGAGGAAAGGGTCTCGGGGCCTGATCACTGTGAGTTTAGGGTATCGGGATCTGATCACTGTGAAGATGGGGTATCGGGACCTGATCACTGTGAGGAAAGGTTTCGTGATCTGATCACTGTGAATTTAGGGTCTCGGGACCTGATCACTGTGAAGATGGGGTATCGGGACCTGATCACTGTGAGTTTAGGGTCTCGGGACCTGATCACTGTGAGGTTAAGGAATCGGGACCTGATGACGGTGAGGATTGGGTCTCAGGGCTGATCACTGTGAGAATAGGGTATCAGGAAATGATCACTATGAAGATAGGGTATCAGGACCTGATCACTGTGAAGATAGGATATCGGGACCAGATCACTGTTAGGATACGGCTCCAGGGAATGATCACTGTTAGGATAGGGTCTTGGGAGCAGATCATTGTGAGGATAGTGTATCGAAACATGATCACTGTGAGGCGTGGGTATCAGGGAATGTGAGGATGGGGTATCGGGACCTGATCAATGTGAGGAAAGGGTCTCTGGACCTGATCAACGTGTGGATAGGGCTTTGGGACCTGATCATTGTGAAGATAGGATATTGAGACCTGATCACTGTGAAGATAGTGTATCAGGGAATGATCACTGAGATGAGTTTCCACCTTACCCTATGCTAAAGGCTAACTCAGTCTGGGAATTAAATCTGTGCAGTAAATTCAGCAAAAAAACATCATTTGGTTTTAGGGACTTCTGTTCAATATAAACAAGATCTAACTTAAGCTTTGAAATGACAATTAGTCAGAAATGTATCAGTTTTGGCTGGGGCTTATTCTACATCTTGCCTGAAGTAACTGGAAGAAATGAAAGCAAACTAAAATAAACCCTGTAACATAAAATGACTGTTTCATAATCTTGCTCCATGCTGAGTACATACAGATTTCAGCAACAGATACAAACCTGAAATGATATTCTTCTGACTTTTGCTTCAAAGTGCACCAAGATAATATAATGGAGAACAACAATCTGGTCCTATTGCAGGAGGATTAACAAAGCTAACTCAGTGCAGACTGGAGACAGAAGCTGACAGCTCGCTGATCAGAATGGCTCTCTTACACACCGGGCTGCACATTAATCAACTGTGACAAGTTCATCTCGAACAGATATCAAGAAACATTGTTTTTTTTACCTCAAGCTGTGATAAATGTTTGGAATAATGTACCAAGGAAGGTCGTGGAGACAAACACATCAAAATACAATTAGATATCAGGGTGGGAGACTTTAGTGCACTAGTGGGGCATTGAATGTACTTCAATGATTCTTCTGATTTCTCACAGTCTCATTTGGAGGCAATTGCACTCACACAGACGCTCCTTGTGTGCAGTTCCCAGCTGGGATCCTGAAATTTCAGATCCAGTAGTCTATCTAATTTCTTAGTAGCTGGGAATGATCAGATCCTTGTTTACAATCAGGCTGAGTTTGGAGGAATATGGGGAAGGGGGAGATGGAACTGAATCAATTGTCACATGAGTCAATTTTTTTTAGGGAGTCTGACATGGAAATTTGAGACATTTGGAGAAATTGTCTGGTAACTGTTGGCGTCAGGAGGGGACAATATGCTGAGAAAGCCAAAAATCGGTTTTATGCCATCGTGAAACCATTTTGTGACCGTCTGCTCCACCTGTCAATGGCGGTCCATGCTTCCCAATGCTGCACATCGGAATCTGATTTCAATACTTTACAACTCATTATAATCTCTGCTCACCGGAATCATCTCCCCATGCGGGACCATCTGGACACGCCGACATGCTTCACAACTGTACATAATTGGTGTGCACCAGGTGAGCTGCACTTCGCTCAGGACTTTGAGCCTTATTTGCCTACCTTGCTTAGGGCAGCATCAGCACCAGGCTTCACAGGCAGCACCACATCACTTTCATGGAGGGTTCATGGGCGGGTCTCCACCTACCAGAACAGCCGTAAGGTGGCTTTTCAATGGCTGCAGGGCCAGGGTTTGCTTGGGGAAGGGGAAGAAGTGGCAAGAGGAGAGGCTGCAGGGTGAGAGCTGTACTGGGGAAGGGGGTTATGCCAGGGTATGTGTGGGGGGCACATGTTGATCTGTGCAAGTGGCCTCAAGATGCTGAGGGCTGTGAGACAGTGAATGGTGATGTCCCTTGAGCTGGCAGTGAGTGAGATGCCAGTGAATGTGTGATGGGCTTGTGAGCAGGTGAGTTTAGAGTGATGAGATGGTTGACTTACCCTGGCTGAATGGATGAGATCATTCATCCTCTTTCTGCACTGGATGGCCAACCTCTTCTGTGCAGCGTTGGCACTGACCACCTCTACCACCGCCTCCCAAGCTGGAGTGTGAGACTGATGGGCCTCCCAAGCCAGAGCGGGAAGAGAGGACATTGCAGTGGCCTCCACGGCATCCAAAAGGCATCCTGGGAATGTGTCACTGAATGGCGGGGGGGGCTGAACTCTTCTTGACTTTTAGGTCCATGTCTTCATCGGAGCAGCCCTGGGCTGCAAGCATTGAGAAGTGTGCGTGTGGCTGCAGTTTAAATCTGATGCCCTGCGTGAGGAAGCAGCGAGGTAACGGTGTGGTGGGTCAATCAGAGGCTGGCGGCCAGTGATCCGGTGTGTTTCCAGTGGCTGCATAGTTAATGAGATGGGAAGAGGACAATACAGCATGAAGATCCACCATTGCAACTGATGAGTAAAATGGCTTTTCCCCACCTGCTACCGTACTTAGTGCAAATCTGGGACGATTCCACCCTCCATCTCAAAATAATACTGTAACTCAAATTAATACTCTATCTCAAAATAATACTGTATCTCAAATTAATACAGTATCTCAAAATAAAACTGTATCTCAAATTAATACTGCATCTCAAAATAATACTGTATCTCAAATTAATACTGTATCTCAAAATAATACTGCATCTCAAAATAATACTGTAACTCAAATTAATACTGCATCTTAAAATAATACTGTATCTCAAAATAATACTGCATCTCAAAATAAAACTGTATCTCAAATTAATACGGCATCTCAAAATAATACTACATCTCAAAATAATACTGCATCTCAAAATAAAACTGCATCTCAAATTAATACTGCATCTCAAAATAATACTGTATCTCAAATTAATACTGCATCTCAAAATAAAACTATCTCAAACTAATACTGCATCTCAAAATAAAACTGCATCTCAAACTAATACTGCATCTCAAAAGAAAACTGTATCTCAAATTAATATTGCATCTCAAAATAATACTGTATCTCAAAATAATACTGCATCTCAAAATAAAACTGCATCAAACTAATACTGCATCTCAAATCAATACTGTAGGCGGAATTTCCCCTAAATTGCACCAAGCATGGTGAAGGGTGTGAAAAATGATGCCTTTCCTGCTGGCCGCAAGGGCAGATATTTGCACCATATCGTTGGTGAGAGACTGAGTGGTGATGTCCCTTGAGCTGGCAGTGAGTGAGCTGCCAGTGAATTTCTGATGGTCTTGTGAGCGTGTGAGTTTAGAGTGATGAGATGGTTGACTTACCCCGGCTGCACGGATGAGATCATTCATGATCTTTCTGCACTGGATGGCCGACCTCTTCTGTGCAGCATTGGCACTGACCACCTCTACCACCGCCCTCCCGAGCTGGAGTGGTGAGATTGCTGAACATCCTGAGGCCAGAGCGGGCCTCCAAAAGGCATTCCGGTGACAGGGCCCTGAACTCCTCTCAGCTTTCACTGGAGCAGCACTGGGCTGCAAGCATTAAGACCCGTGTGTGTGGCTGCAGTTTGGATATGGCACCGGAGTGAGGAAACAGTGAGCTAACAGCATGGCGCACGATTCGGAGACCGTCTACCAGCGCGATAGTGTGTTTCCTGTGGCTGCATTATTACTGAGGCAGGAAGTGGACAATACAGCACCAAAACATGCCATTACCGCCAGCGGGTAAAGCGACATTCTTCATGTCTGCCAGCGTACTTAGTGCAAACGATTCTGCCCATTGCATTGAAAGTCTATTTCTTTTGTCTGTACTGAGTGTTTATTTGTGGGGGAACTTTTGTGAGGTCACCTTCGTTGCTAAGGAATGGAACACTTTCCATTTCAGCCAACAAGCTCAGGTACAGAATGGATGAAATGCTTAGGAAAATGTCCCTCACTGCCCTTTGTAATCTGCATCGAATCCAGAGGAGCCCTTCCTTTCCTTCTCTCTTCCAGAATAACTTATCTCAATCTCCACAACTGCCATCCTGTGGTTTGTCTGAGTGAGACTGCCAGTTCTGTGCTAACTCAATGCCAGTCTAGGTTTTGTGCTATGCAGGCACCGGGTTGAGACTTGCCTCTGACATAATTTACTTAAAGGGTCACTGAAAACATCAGAAGCGTGACAATAAGAGTAGGCCATTCAGCCCCTCCAGCCGGCTCCTTTATTCTATCGTGTGGTTGATCAGCAAACTCCAGTTAGCCACCTCTGAGAATTTTGACGAGCGGTTGACCAGTTTCCCCCCGAAACCCTGCCCGTGAGTAACAAGTGGGACATGCTGGCTCTTGACCTCCTGGAAGACTTACCGTGTTTTGGAAAAAAGAGCTATAAAGAGCCAAGCTTAAAGATAAAACGAGAGAACAATAACAAGCCTGTGTGACAGAGATAGAAGTCGAGGAGATTGGGAACGGATCATGTGGCATCAGGTTGGTGGGGTAATAAGAGCAGAGATGCATGCCTCTGCTGCTGCTTCTGTTTTAGTTGTGTTGACTTTACAGACTAACATCCGCATTCTGCCAACTTTATATGGGTAGTGCTCGCTTAGCCAGACATGCCTTTCTGAAATGGTAATCCTGATAATGATAAGTCAAGACAGCCAAATAGTACAAAGGCAGAGAGCATCCTCCTTCCAAAAGTTAAAGCTCGCCAGACATTTTATTGCCATGACGACACTCCAAAGGCCCAGTTTGATCACCTTAAAGTCTGCCAGGAAACCATGCAGTATTGTCATTTAATGTGACGCTGGTATGAGAACAATACTATTATTAATAAATGTATTTTAAAGTTTGTTGTTTAAAACCACTCAGGGCAGAATCACATGGTCGCTTCAGGACGAACAATTATTTTTTGCGACATTAACCGTAGGAAGAAATCTTCTTTTACAACCTTTGCTCCCTACTACTTGATACTCTTTGCTTAACAAAGATCTCCCAATTCAGTCTTGAAGATTTTAACTGACCTGAGCATCCACAGCCTTTTTGGGGGAGTTGCAAATTTCCATTACTTATGACATTGTGTTAAAATTTCGTTGCATTGTAGCAATTCAACAAGTTAATTCAACAACACCCCTTTCCTCTGTGACTACCATTGACAGAAGCGTCACCTCTACCTCCAAGTTCCCTTCTTGAGTCACACCATCTTGACAGGGACATATATCATTGTTCCTGCATCATCGCTGGGCCAGTGTTGACAAAACAGCACCCACACCACATGGACTGCAAGGGCAAGGCTCACCACCACCTCCTCAAGGGCAGTGAGGGATGGGAATTAAAAATACTGCTTTGCTGGCAGTGCACAGATTCGGAAGAAGAGGTTTGGTGTCAGAAGATTCTAGTGCTTCCCTGGAAGTGCAGCTGATAGCAGAGGTCACCAAACCGAGCTTCACTTAACCTATTCTGAAGTCTAAGCCATGTCTTATCTCATTATTTCCATAGCTTGCGTGTTCCAACATTTCTCACTACATGAACACGAACTTGTTTGCATAATTACCTGCAACAGCACATTAATCATAAGACCTTCTTTATTTGACACGACAGAAACTAGTTATTAATTCACTGATACAGAAATTAATTAGAAGTAAACAGTCTACTTGACTTCCAATTCAGAACTGATGACGGCACCAGAATAATTAGTTCAGCTCAGCCATAGGCTCAGTGCAGCAAGAAAGAGTCAGCCTCACAGACACAAGGTCTTGAGTGCAGGCCAGAATGACAGAGCTCAGCTCTAACGTCCTACGACTCAAGTTAACTTATCTGCATGCTAACAAAACTTTTTTGAATGCGGAGGGCAGCTGAGCAGACAGTCGCGAGATAACTTGAGGGCCTGAAGTTTTTGACTGCTGGCCGTGCGCGATTGGCTCGGGAGCAGATGGGAAATGGGCCAGCCGGCAGCGATCGGCACCGGGCCGCCATTTTACGCTGGCTGGCCAGTGAACGGCCAGCCGGTGTGAAACGCGAGCTGAAACGCTCCGCGCGGCCAGGGTGGGGGAGGGAAGGGCGGGGGGGGGGGGGGGGGGGGGGGGGTGGGGGGGGGGGGGGAGTGGGTGGTGGAGCTGCCAACATCACTGAGGGTGCGGGTGAGCGCTTCGAGAGAGTTCCCTGAAGGCAGGCAGTGACCCCCAGTGAGCTGCAGACCTCCACACAATAAAGGAAACAACAAAAACGCTGCAAGATATGTCCACGCGGCGCAATCAAGCACCTGAAAGCGTAGCTCATAAAAAAAAACAGTCTCCAGATATCTCTTTGTATTTTAGTTTCCCCGTGGAGATTTCACCCCGCCCTGAATTCAGGTTTGAGCAAGAATGTAAATGCTGCCTGGGAGAGTGGCCCGTCTGTCAACTCCAAAACAGGGTGAATTGCGTCGTTAACGGGTTTAATTGCCCACTTAATTGTCGGCGGGCGGGCTTCTGACTGCCACAGTCACCCGCCGAGCAAAACGCCGGGCGAGTGTGCAATGCTGCTGGAGCGCTGGCCCTACTTTACCGTGCGCTACTTCATGCCTGTTCAGGTCGGGCATTCGCCTGCCCATTGGGATGTAAAGTTGTGGCCAAGGAGTGGTTCAGTGGTGCAGTGCACCACCTCCCAGTGACAAGCCCCTACGGGCTGAAGAACTGGCAAATGGGGGGGCCCGAAGGAACGGCTTGCATTTATATACCCTCGGGACATCTCGAAAGCCCTTCCACCAGCAACGGAGTACTTTGGAGATTTAATCACCGCAGCAACCAGTTTGCACACAGCAAGATCCCACAAAGAGCAGCGCGGCAATGAGCAGGTTATTTTGTTTGTTCTCAGTGATGTTGATTGAGGAATAAATGTTGGCCAGGATTTTTCACTCATTGGGTGGGGGATGGGCGGGGGATGGGTGGGGGATGGGGGATGGGTGGGGTCTAGGCGGGGGATGGGCGGACGCTGGGCGGGGAATGGGCGGGGGCTGGGCAGGGGATGGGTGGGGGATGGGGGATGGGTGGGGGCTAGGCGGGGGATGGGTGGGGGATGGGCAGGGGGTGGGCGGGAGATGGGCGGACGCTGGGCGGGGGATGGGCGGGGGATGGTCGGGGGCTGGGCGGGGAATGGGTGGGGGATGGGCAGGGGGTGGGCGGGAGATGGGCGGACGCTGGGCGGGGGATGGGCGGGGGATGGTCGGGGGTTGGGCGGGGGATGGGTGGGGGATGGGTGGGGGCTGGGCGGGGGATGGGCGGACACTGGGCGGGGGATGGACAGGGGTGGGGGGTGGGTGGGGGATGGGCGGCGGATGGGCGGGGGATGGGTGGGGGCTGGGCGGGGGATGGGCGGGGGATGGGTGGGGGCTGGGCGGGGGATGGGCGGGGGATGGGTGGGGGATGGGCGGGGGATGGGTGGGGGATGGGTGGGGGCTGGGCGGGGGATGGGTGGGCGCTGGGCGGACGCTGGGCGGGGGATGGGTGGGGGATGGGTGGGCGCTGGGCGGGGGATGGGTGGGGGATGGGTGGACGCTGGGCGGGGGCTGGGCGGGGGATGGGCGGACGCTGGGCGGTGGCTGGGCGGGGGATGGGCGGACGCTGGGCGGGGGATGGGCGGACGCTGGGCGGGGGATGGGCGGGGGATGGGCGGGGGATGGGCAGACGCTGGGCGGGGGATGGGCGGACGCTGGGTGGGGGCTGGGCGGGGGATGGGTGGGGGCTGGGCGGGGGCTGGGCGGACGCTGGGCGGGCGATGGGCGGGGGATGGGTGGGGGATGGGCGGGGGCTGGGCGGGGGATGGGTGGGGGATGGGCGGGGGCTGGGCGGGGGCTGGGTGGGGATGGGCGGACGCTGGGCGGGGGCTGGGCGGGGGATGGGTGGGACGCTGGGCGGGGGCTGGGCGGGGGATGGGTGGGCGCTGGGCGGGGGCTGGGCGGGGGATGGGCGGGCGCTGGGCGGGGGCTGGGCGGGGGATGGGCGGACGCTGGGCGGGGGCTGGGCGGGGGATGGGCGGACGCTGGGCGGGGGATGGGTGGGGGATGGGTGGACGCTGGGCAGGGGCTGGGCGGGGGCTGGGCGGGGGCTGGGCGGGGGATGGGCGGGGGACTGGGCGGGGGATGGGCGGGGGCTGGGCGGGGGATGGGCGGGGGATGGGCGGACGCTGGGCGGGGGCTGGGCGGGTGCTGCCTCATGGAGATAAAGAGTTGTTAAAATTAAAAATGAAGATTTTTAAAATGTTCAGAAACATGGCCCCTCGTGAGGCCCTGTCACATGACCAGGGACATCTTATTAATCAAAGGTTAAAGTGTTATTTTATTTTTAATTGCTGATGGAAACTTCATCCCGTGGATGAGTTTCCCTAAAAAAACCCAAATGCCGCTTGGCCTTTTCACCCGCTCGCCAACGGTTGGATAGGTAGCAAAATATTTCTTTCAATTACATTTTGATTGGCCTTAACAGGCCTTTTAATTGTCGGCAGGGGTGCTGCCAGTTCCTGCGCACGCCTACTGACTGAAATATCACGTGGTGAGGTCGGAATGCTCACCCCTAGTCATTGTGCGTCATTTTACACTGCGCGGGTAAGGCTCACACCCACTCGCTCAGTGAGAAATCCTGCCCGTGGAGAACTCCCCAGCTACTTGCCTGTGAGCGCAGATGGGGTTTCAGGTTAACATCTCTACGAAAGACAGCCCCTCTGCCAGTGAAACACTGGGGGATTGGAGTGTCAGCCTTGATTATATCACCTTTGGAGTGTGACTTAAGCACATAACCTTTTGAGTCAGGGGCAAGTTACTGAATGAGCCATGTAAGGAGGGAGCAGGGTGATTGACTTTACAACATCCTAACATTAAGCCAGTGCAGGCATATGATGGAGTGAGTGATCTCCTTCTGTGCTTGGACCTTCTGTCCTTCAGCTCAGATTTTGTCACATCTTCGGAACAAAGAAGTCATAAGGAAGAGTGACAGGAAAGAAGATCCGACAATGAGGTATCACCTTCTAGCTCAATGTCAGTATGGTCAATATAGGGACTATTGATTAGACATGGTTGACTTATCTGATTGGTTTTTTGGTGATATATTATTAATTGCAGAAGTTACAGAAATCATAGCAGATTCCAAAAATGTCAGCAGCATCCAGTACTTTGTTTGCAAACACCTTCCTATTGTGTTTTCGATTTTAAAAATGATTTCAATTTGTCCTTGCCCTCCCCATGTTGGTACCGCCTCCCAACTATCTGCGCCCTAATGGTGGGAAGTGTGGGAACAGCCTCTAAGAGGAAAGTGACGGCTGGAACACTGACCTGAGAGGTACCAGCCAGGATGGAGCGGATTGGGTCACTCCACTGTCAGTTTGACCTGGAATCCACACTGCTCTAAGTGAATGGGATTGATTTTATGCACATCATTTGTGTTATGTAACCATCCCTCCACTAATATTTCTGGAGAAACAATCCCCCCTTTATTAGGAGACTCATGGGTTGGGAGACTCTCAAGCCTGCAACTAACTGGGTTGACAATATTCACTCTGAAAAGATAAAGGAGGCTATCAGTCACACCTTTGCTGCTGCGAGGCTGAAGGGAGCAGGAGAGGGAGAGAAGCTGGAGCTGTCATTCTGGGTCAGGTGATTAGTCAAGAAGATAGGGGAAGAGGTGCTGGATGGGCCAAAGCAAGACTGTGTTATAACTGAGTAGGACACACGTCAGAACTTCCCCGCGCGTTCCCACTCTTTGATTGATTGTTAACAGTGGTGCTTTGTCATTTGTAAGAATGAAGGTATTAATTCAATGTCTGTCCATTTACAAGCTGATTGCAAAGAAACAAGTCTGACAGGCTTTCTTGACTTTCAACAAAAGTTTTTTTTTTATTGAGCTGAAAAGCCTTTTGGGTAAAGATATAAAGATCATTTTTAAAAGTAAACCCACATCCCAACCTTCGCAACACACTCACGCACACACACACTCATGTACACGCACACACACAACGCGTACACGCACACACACGAGCACACATACACACACACACACTCACGCACACACACAACGCGTACACGCACACACGCACACACACACACACACACACACAAAACGCATACACGCACACACACACACTCACGCACACACACAACGCGTACACGCACACACGCACACACACGCGCGCACACATACACCCACACACACACGCACCCACGCACACACACACGCGAACACATGCACACAAACACACACACGCACATGCACACATACACACAAACACACGCACATGCACACATACACACAAACACACACACATGCACACACATTGCGTACACGCACACACGCACACACACACACACACACACAAACACATGCACACGCACACACACACGCACATGCACACATACACACAAACACACACGCATACACACGCACTCACACATGCAAACACATGCACACAATCACGCACACACGCACACGCACACACACAGACACAGACACCACACACACAGACACCACATACACACACAAACTCACACACACACATGCACACACAAACACACAGCCACCACATACATGCACAAACACACACACATACACCCACAAACACACAGACACCACACACATGCACAAACACACACGCACACAGAAACACCCACAAATGCACACACCTACAGACACCATACACACACACGTGCACGCACACACATGCACACACACACGTGCACGCACGCACACACACATGCACACACGCAAACACACATGCAGACACACACCCTCACAAACACACACACACACATACAGACACCACACACACACATGCACGTACACACACATATGCACACACACACACATATGCACACACGCGCAAAATTACAAATCCAACAGTAGGAGGTTACTGTTTGGCCAAATTAAAATTCACTGATTAAAAGCAAAAAGAAGAGAGTTCACTGTTTATGAGTCCTTCACTGGTATCCGAGCTTGAGGCAGGTTTTCTCCATGGTGCTCTTGAAATTCCAGTGGAGTTGAGGCTGATGTAAACTGCAATTTCTGGAGACAGTCTTTTTGAATCTCTCTTTTCCAAAAGTTGATGCAATTGTGTCTGAGGTTCTTTTGATGGACCTTCTCTATCTCTGTGGTGGCTTCCAAACATATCAGAGATAGGTCCTCGAACTTGCGAGAGATGTGAGAGATATGGTGTTACTGCTCCATTGACAGGTTTCTTCCAGACTCTTGTTTTTAGCAGCTTGTATGTTGTACTAAAAGCCATTTAAAAATGGTGATTCTGGTCACATGATCTCTCACCCCATAGTGATTTCAGAAGGTAAATGCTTATCTTATCTCTGGACAGACTGTGGCTATTGTTTTATGGCCTAGGTGATTAGTTTATTTAATGTCTCAGCCATTAGCTCCTGAATGACCCATTCTCCATCTTGATAAGACAGGAAGGACACCTTCTATATAGCCATTGTCCCTGTAGACTTTCTGTCTCTGCTTGAAAGAAATCTTTACATAGAAATACAAATGGTGAGGGCCAGGACTGTTTCAGTAAATGTTTGAAATAATTCTTGACATCGGCAGGTGTGAAATTCCTCAGGAGCTGGCCTTGACATGTCTTAAATGTAATCCACCTTGGAGCCTTCCAGAAACTGGCCAACTCAGACATCAGGTGACCTGTGGCAGCCATCTTAAGTCAGTGTCTTTGCTTGTTTTCTAAAAAATCCTTTTAAAGTAGTTCAGTATATATATTTGACCAGCCGATGAAATTATAGATTAATATCAATCATGCGCACATCATATCATCATGGCAGGCCAAAGGGAAGACAGCTAAAAATAGAAAATAGAGCTGTAAAGGAGTAAAAAATGATAAGTTGTGCACCAATATTCAACAAAAAGCAATTGAAAGAAAAAAAATGACAATAAACTAAAACATTTTGGAGCAAAGCAATAAAAGTGAATGGCCTATGCATGGTTAAGTTTATTTACTTTTTAACTTTCTGCTATTTGTTGGAAAGAAAGTTAGTTGTTGGTATTTATAATCAAACTGAATCCTCGTATCCCAGAAATATTCTTCACAATAAACAGTTCATGATTTTTTATGACATAGTTCATTGTAATAATATCTAGTGATAAAGCAAGTGTAACTCCAATGGATGCAATTAAATGTGTGATTAAAAGCAAGATTAATTGAGATTAAAATCTTTCATTGAGACATTAATCATGATTCTTTTTTTTAATGGTTTGAGAACTCTAATTATATTATTCCTCACACAAGCGCATAATCTAGGCTGACACCAGTGCAGAACTGAAGTCGTGCTGCACAGTCTGAGGTGCTGAGACAATAAATCGACTAAACCGAAGCCTCGCCTGCTTGATCAGATGCATGTAATATATTCCAGAGGCCTAATAGAGCAGGGGTGGGGGAGGGGGGTTGATGGGTGTCAGGCTAACATTCATCCCTCAGCTAACAAATACCACCAACTAACTTGTTATCTGTCTCAGTTGCTGGTTATGGGATCTTGCTGTGTGTAAATGGGTGGCTGTAGTTCTTACATTGTTGTGGCTGGAATTCAAAAGTAATTCAGTGACTGTCAAACACTTTGGGGGTATCCTGATCATGTGATGAGGTGTTTCCTGAATGGAAGGTCCTTCCTTGAGCAACCTGAAATGGCATTTACTTGCATGAAAACAAAATGCGACAGATAATTCAAAGGTGAATGGGTAACTTATATTCCAATGCATTTGACCCTGAGATGGCAGTGAATGAGATGCTGTCATTATATTTGTGAAAGTTTCCCAACTGCAAAATTTTCTTTACCCTGTTGAAGTCAGGCAAACCTACAGCACAGGCATACGGTGAAATTGTGAAAAACATCATCAAATCAGTTACCTGAATAATTTCACAAAATTCACAGTCTTCCATCCACTGATGCCCAGTGACAGCAGTGTGTACCATCTACAAGATGTAGAAGCAACTCTCCAGGGCTCCTTCGACAGCACCTTCCAAACCGACCTCTACCACCTAGATGGACAAGGCCAGCAGATGGATGGGAACAGGTCCATCCTAGTTCCTCTCCAAGTCACTCACCATCCTGACTTAGAAATATATTGTCGTTCCATCACTGTCGCTGGGTCAAAATCCTTGAACTTCCTCCCTAACAGCACGGTGGGTGCACCTACACCACATGGGCTGCAGTGGGTTAAGAAGGCAGCTCACCACCACCACTTTCAGCCGGGCAGTGCCTGTTGTTAAGATTGACATGTCATTTACATCGCTGGCTTTGAGCATGTTTCCACCAGTCTAACAGGGCCCCCTGACTGCTCCCCATTAATGATGGGCCCAGGGTGCTCTGCTGTCATCATTTAGCATAATTCATGGGCAGCCTCTACCTGTGCCTATCATCCACAGCCTCACAGAGATGGCAAAGCAACTGCAAGCAAGATCAAACTTGTCTAGCAGGGAGCAATTCCATCTGAACCCTCCATCATAATGTCTTGCCTATTGCTTTAGTGCCACACGAGCATTTCAAGAAAATTGCACCATATAATTTTAAAAGCAATCATAACACTATTATAGATTTAAATAGCGTTCTTCAAGATGTCCCATAAAGTGTTTTATGCATCATTAACCCAAAGTTGATGTAGCTGGGGATGCTTGTTTCTATTTCCAAAAATCAATACAGTTTAAACACATTAAACTCGGGAGCTGCTGGTAGGCACAGCTGATGCAGGCAAGGGGCAGGACATCTATAAGGACCAGTTTCATAACAGATCCCAGTCTGCCCTGAGGTAGCTGATCTCACCCAGACGTCAGTGAGTCATTTGAATTCAGTGTCCCCTTTTTGGCAATTGCCTTTTCATTCCATTGGGAAAGTAAGCTCAGCCCTGACAGTGTCCTCCCCCCACCCCCCACCCCCCCCCAACATCCACCCCCCCCCCCCCCCACCCCCCCTCCCCCAACACTGGTTAATAGTCCCCGCTGGGATAATTACTGGTTGTCCTTGCATTCAGAATGGCTATTTCCGTTCGGGACAGGGGGACGCTGCTGCTGCCCATGAAATTATGCCCGGCAAGAGGAGGAAGATGGGCTGCTGGAGGAGGTAAAAGCAGTAGCGTAGAAGCTCCAAGCGAGTTGTGCTTCACTATTTTTGGTTTCTGAGTGTAGCTTCTGAGGAGAATGTTCATAGAATCTGGCAGCATAGAAGGAGGAGAATCCCAATTAACCCTACTCCCTTTCTTTTCACCCAAAGCCTTGCAAAATGCTCTCATTTCAAGGTTTGGATCAATATTATGGACTGAATGGCCTTCCTTTTTGTTATAAGATCTTCTGATTCAATGCCCAGTTCCCTGTAGAATCTGCTTCCAATGCCCTTCCAGCTGGTAACCACATGCTGATTATAAATTTGTTTAAAAAGAACATTCTAGAGACTGAACCATATCCACTTGGTATGAAATAAAAACAGAATGCGCTGGGAATACTCGGTTGGTCAGGCAGCATCAATTAAGAGAGAAAGGGAGGCCGGAATTTCCTGGCTTCTCCGGCTGGTGGGGTCCTTTGGTCCCGCCAAAGCCAATGGACTTTTGAATGACATTTCCCAGCCCTGCCTCCCCCAGCATGATGGGGCTGGGAAATTCCGCCCGGAGTTACTGTTTTGAGTTGACTCTACAGGACAGGAGAGATTAAATGACAAAGATGTCATTGAATAAAAGGAAAGAGCAGCGATAATGAGTGTAGTAAAGGAACAATATATTTGCGCATAGTGTTAATGGCAGAGTAATGAACAGCTCTGTCCAAGGTACAGACTGGCATATGGCAATAAACCCAAATCAAAGTGGAGGACAGAGTTCATAGTCTGAAACTGTTGAACACAAAGTTGAGTCCAGAGGCTGTAAGATGAGCTGTTGTCCCTGAAACTTACCTTGTGCTGGATTGGAAAGCTGTAACGGGCCAAGGACAGAAATATGAGGGTGAGAGCAAGCTGGTGAATTAAAAAGGTAAGATCGGGGTCACATTTGAGGACAGGGCGGAGATGTTCCACAATGTACTCACCCAATATTTTGATTCGGCACTTTACAGCCTTCCAGACTCAACACTGAGTTCAACAATTTCAGACTGTAAACTCTATCCTCCATTTTGTTTCCTTTTCTTGGCATATTTCACTTGTTCTTTTATTTTCACCTTTAGACAGTAGCACACATACCCAGGCACATCTTTTGTTCCTTTCTTGGCCCATTCCCATTCCTTTGGCCCTGGAAGATTAATCCTTCTGTCATTAAACCTCTCTTGACTTCTGCTCTATCACAGACTGTGGTAAAGTGAGGTACCCTGTCCCTTTAAGAGAATGCATGTGCACTGATCATGTGACAGCACTGACAAATCACTGTACAGTGCGGGCAACTGGGAACTGTAAGTCTAGTTCTGGAGGTTTCTGAGTGAGCATGTATGATCTGGTGCTCTGCCCTTTGTCTCAATAAACCATCACTGTTTATTCTTATATCAGTCTCTCTCCATTATTGATTTCAAGCAGCAATTGATGAGAACATACAAAGGTGCGCAGTTAGAGTACAGTTGGCCAATGAACTCATTTACCCAAGGCATAAAACAGACCTTCCTTTGGCCTTGTCCCACCCACTCCTTTCTCCAAGCCTATTACATCTCTGACTTTCCCCAGTTCCAATGAAAGGTCATTGGTCTGAAATGTTAACTCCGTTTCTTGCTCCACAGATGCTGCTGGACCTGCTGAGTATTTCCAGCATTTTCAGTTTTGACTTCAGATTTCCAGCATCTGCAGTATTTTGCTTTTATTCCACTGGCCCTGAGTTAGGGCTGATTTCAAAGTATTGCCTATCACCTTGGAGCCAAGGAGATTGCGGGGAGATCTGAGAAAGATGTACAAGATTCTGAGAGGTTTAGATAAGGTAAACAAAGAAAAACAGTTCCCATGTTTATTTGCAAGGATAAGGGGGACACAGATTTAAGATTTTGGTCAAGAGGTGCAGGGGGATATGAGAAAGAACATTTTTTAACATAGTGAGCGGTATTGAGCTGGAAGACGCTGGGTGGGAGAAGCAGAGATGATCAATAATTTCAAAAGAAAACTCAATGGTCACTCGTTGGAAATAAAATTACAGGGATTGAGTGAAGGAATGGGGCTGACTGGATTGATCTACGGAGAGCTGACATGGACTCAATGGGTTACACAAGAACATACCAATTAGAAGCGGAGTAGGCCACTTGGCCCTTTAAGACTGCTCCGCCATTCAATAAGATCATAGCTGATCTGATTGTAACCTCCCGCCTACCCTCAATAATCTTTCACCCCCTTGTTAATCAAGAATCTAACTAGCTCTGCTTCAAAAATACTCAAAGAACATGCTTCCATTGCCTTTTGAGGAAGAGATTTCAAAAGACTTATGACCTTCTGAGAGAAAGAATTTCTCCTTATCTCTGTCTTAGTTGAGTGACCCCTTATTTTTAAACAGTGACCCCCTAGTTCTAGATTCTCCCACAAGAGGAAGTATCCTCTCACGTCCACCCTGTCAAGACTCCTCAGGATCTTAATGGTTTTGATGAAGTCACCTCTTACTCTTCTAATCTCCAGTGGATACAAGCCCAGCCTGTCCAACCTTTCTTCATAAGACAACCCGCCCATTCTTAGTGTTAGCCTAGAAAACCTTCTCTGAACTGCTAATGCATTTATATCTTTCCTTAAATAAGGAGACCAATACTGTACACAATACTCCATATGTGGTCTCACCAGTGCCCTGTACAACTGAAGCATAACCTCCCTACTTTTATATTCAATTCTCCTAATTATTTCTTTACCTGCATAATAGCTTTTTGTGATTCATGCACTAGGGCACCTAAGTCCCTCTGAATCTCAGAGCTCTACAATCTCTCACCAGAAGCAATGGTATTGTGATATAGTCACTGGACTGGTAATCCAGAGACTCACGGTTAAGCTCAGGAGGTTCTTGGTTTAAATCCCACCACAGCAGATGGTGGAATTTGAATTCAATAAAAATCTGGAATTAAAAGTCTAATGATGACCATGAAGCCATTGTCAATTGTTGTAAAACCCCATCTGGTTCACTAATGTCCTTTAGGGAAGGGAATATGCTGTCCTGGTTTGGCCTACATGTGACTCCAGACCCACAGCAACGTGTTTGACTCTTAAATGCTCTCTGAACAAGTGCAATTAGGGATGGGTAATAAATGCTGGCCTAGTCAGTGACACCCACATCCCATGGATGAATAAAAACAAAATTAGATAATAAGCTTCTTTTTTATTCTTCCTGCCAAAATGAATGATTTCACATTTGCCCACATTATATTCCATTTGCCAGATCTTTGCCCACTCACTTAACCTATCTATGTCACTTTGTAGCCTCCTTATGCCCTCTTCACAACTTACTTTCCTACCTATCTTTGGGTCATCAGCAAAATTAACAACCAGCCCTTCAGTCCCTTCATCTAAGTCATTCATATAAATTGTTAACAGTTGAGATTCCAGCACTGATCCCTGTGGCACACCACTCATTACGCCAACCTGAAAAAGACCCCATATATGGCTACTCTCTGCTTCCTGTTAGCCAGCCAATTTTCTGTCCATGCCAATATGTTACCCCCCTACACCATGAGTTTTTATTTTCCACAATAACTAACCTTTGATGTGGAACTTTATCACATTCAATGACCTTCTGTGCCATTGTGATTCTATAGCTCTCTATGGCTAGGAGCAGTGCGGGCTGAGAGCTCAGGCAGGAAGGTCATTGGTCCACAGGTCCTGATTTCCCATCAATTTAAAATCAGCCCATGGAAATTTTGGGGGTGCTGAGCTAATGGTGTGTGAATGTTTGCTCTTTGTGAGTGTCAGGTGGAACACCCGACTGGGCATTTGACTGTCTTGAGCTGTGAAATCAGGTCTGCTGATCTTTGCAATGACTCAAGTACAGATATTTGCGGTTATTAGGTGGGAGATGGAGTTTTTGAAAGGCGAATAGAGGATAAATCACCTGTCTCGGGATTAATGCCTCCGACGATTACGGCTGTGTTCTCATGTAGGATGTTCCAATCCAAATGAGCAAAATTCTTATCACAATGCACTTTGTCAAGAATATTGATCAGAAGCAGCCAGCCACGTTCAGAATGAACCCTGGGAACCTTTCAAATGAAGTAATATACTATGAACAATCCTTGTATTAACTGGTCTCCAAGGTGAAGCTTTTGGTATTCTACCTAGATGTGTTTCTAACTGGAGAATGAAAGATTTTCATTTATGTTTTTATTATTCATTTATGAGATGTGGGTGTTGCTGGCTGGGCCAGCATTTATTGCTATTTCTTATTGCCCTTGAGAAGGTGGTGGTGAGCTGCCTTCTTGAACCGCTGCAGTCCATGTGATGTAAGTACACCCACAGTGCTGTTAGGGAGGGAGTTCCAGGATTTTGTTCCAGCGACAGTGGAAGAACGGTGATATATTTCCAAGTCAGGATAATGAGTGAATTGGAGGGGAACTTCCAGGTGGGGATGCTCCCATCAATCTGCTGCCCTTGTCCTTCTAGATTGTAGTGGTTGTTTATTTGGACTGTCTAAGGAGCCTTGGTGAGTTGCTGCAGTGCATCTTGTTGATGGTACACACTGCTGGCACTGTGCGTCGGTGTTGGAGGGAGTGAATGTTTGTGGAAGGGGTGACAATCAAGCGGGCTGCTTTGTCCTGAATGATGTCAAGCTTCTAGAGCGTTGTGAGAGCTGCACTCATCCAGGCAAGTGGAGAGTATTCCATCACACTCCTGACTTGTGCCTTGTAGATGGTGGACAGGCTTTGGGGAGTCAGGAGATGAGTTGCTCACTGCAGCATTGCTAGCGTCTGACCTGCTCTTGTTGACACAGTGTTTATATGGCTAGTCCAGTTCAGATTTTGGTCAATGTTAACCCTCAGGATGTTGATAGTAGGGGACTAAGCGATGGTAATAACATTGATTGTCAAGGGGCGATGGTTAGATTCCCTCTTGCTCCAAAGCTCTCTACAGGCAGTGAAATACGTTTGAAGTATATTCACTGTTGTAATGAGGAAATTACAGCAGCCAATTTGCACACAGCAAGCTCCCACAAACATCAAGATGGTGTTGGTTCAGGGATGCATATCGACCAGTACATCAGAGAGAACTCCCCTGCTGTTCTGCAAAATGGTGCCATGGGTGCTTGTACATCCACCTGAGAGGAAAGATGCTGCCTTGTTTTAGTGTCTCTTCCAAAAATGGCAGCTCCAACAGTGTAGCACTCCCACAGTGCTGCACTGATTGAGTCAGCCTGGATTTGGTGCTCAAGTCTTTCAACTGGGACCAGCAGCCATGATATTCAGGCTCAGAGGCAAGGAGGACAAAGCTAGGATATGTAATGGTGCCTTTGGGGCTTAGTTTAATAAGAAGAAACATGAACATGGAAATTACAGAGTTAGGAATGATTTCAGATAGTATGGCCAGGAGTAGAGAGAGAGGGCCTCAGCTTTAAGGGGTGGGTGGGGAGGTGGGGGCAGTGCTGCATTTGATGGCAAAGTTAGAAATAGCTTCATGCATCCATTACAATGATGAATCAGTTACACACTGAGGGCAATGTGATCAGTGAAGGTAATGGAAAAGTATAATGCCCAGTGCGTTGGAGCAATGGGAAGTCCATGCCAATCTGACAGTTCATTATATCGGGAAGCAAGGAAGGAAAATATATTCACTCAAGACCACAAAACATGGAGGGAAGACAATCAATACCCTTGATCTCCAGTACATGGAGAAGGAGGAACTGTGTTACACTGGCACTGCCGTGTTTGATTGCACTCAAAGTTGGATTCACATGTGAATAATGATATGTCGATGTTACAATTTCACAATATAGGAGCAATATATTAGTGGCCTTGGTCTCTCTTTAGAAATGTTCATGGTCTTTATGTCTGGATGTTTCCCTCATTGCTACACTGCAATTTTTTTTCTTGTAAGGATTTCTTTGGCAGCAAGTGGAGTGATGACTACACCGTTCAGTAAGTATGATGAAGAGGCAGCTACTTAATGCCAAAACTGTCTCCAAGAAGAGAACTTCAACCTCATCCTCCGTGGAAGAGAAAACAAACTGAAACAGATGAAGGGACTGGATTAGTATGGCTGCTGAAGTGAAAAATGTTACCTTACCAGGAGGCTTTGCACAGGCTTTCAATAGCACAGGAAGCTGGCTTCATGCCATGGGGGCAGGGGTGCCTGAAATGAAGTCAAAAACCACTCTGCATTCAGTGCGCTGGCAAGCCCTTAAATCACAATTCCCACAAAGCAGAAACAAATATTAATATAGTGTGCACTGACAAAGTAGCTGCACTGCAAATCACGAGTTAGATTTCCTATTACTGAGTGCCTGAGCTAGCAAGACACTTCAGCATGAATGGATTAAGCCAATGAAAGGAGAAACAATAAATTGATTATACTGATCATGACCCCCATGGGAACAAGCTCCGGTGTTTGGGGGAAAGGCTTATGCTGATAATTATACGTTTTGCTCTAATCGATTGCTTTAATGTTAACAGGAGTCATCTGTTACCTGCTGGGGATAGACGTTCTGTGATTGGTGCAGAGAACCTCTGAGGTGTGCCATACACCAGTTTTGTTAATGTGGAGTAGCAACAACATCTTATATATAAATACAAGTTGCTGTTAACGTTACATTAATCCAGAGCAACCTATGAGCCCAGGAGACTTAGGGTGGAATTGTCCCAGATATGCATTAAGTGCGGTAGAAGCTGGGTAAAAAGCTGTTTTACCTCCCGGCCACAATGGCAGCTTCTCATGCTGTATCGTTCTATTCCTGCCTCATTAATTACGCAGCCACAGGAAACACGCTGTCTCCGAATTGCCCGCTTGTTACCTCGCCGCTTCCTCACACATGGCGCCATATTTAACCTTCAGCCGCATGCGCACTTCTCAATGTTTGCAGCCCACGGCTGAAGACATGGGTCCAAAAGCCCAGAGCAGTGTAGCTCCCTGATTCAGTGGCGCATTCCTGGGACACCTTCTGGATGTGATGGAGACCCGTCACAATGTCCCCGAACAGGCAGGGGGCCTATTAGTCTCACCTCTCTGGCTTGGGAGGCGGTGACAGAGGTGGTCAGGGCCGATGCTGCACACAAGAGGTCAGCTATCCAGTGCAGAAAACAGATAAATGATCTCATTTGTGCTGCCAGGGTAAGGGAACATTCTCATCACTCTAAACCCACACACTCACAAGCCCATCACACATTCACTGGCATCTCACTCACTGCCAGCTTAAGGGACATCACCACTCACTCTCTCACACACACCCTCACATCTCCATCCAGCCTCATCTCCTCTGGAGACTGCCTCCTCAGCCCTCACCATCTTAAGACCACTTGCACAGATCAACATGTGCCCCCCACACACACACCCTGGGATACCCCCCTTCCCCAGTACAGCCCCCACCCTGCAGCCTCTCCCCTTGACTGAGGCCACTTCTCCTAGCGAGCCCAGGCCCTGCAGCCATTGAAAAGCCACCCCTGCCTTACGTGTGGTCTGGTAGCTATAGACTTGCCCATGAGTCCCCCCTAACAGTGATGTGGCACTGCCTCTGAAGCCTGGCACTGATGACCACGAATGCCACCCGAAGCAAGGTAGAGAAACAAACCTAGAAGCTCTGAGCAAAGTGGTGCAGGTTGCTGATGTGCTGTTGTGAAACACGTTGGCGTGCAACCGGGTCGATGTGCCTGGGTGATCCAACATGCGGGTATGATTCCAGCGGGCAGGGCTTACGATGAAATGCGGAAGTATTGAAGGTTCCTGCTGTGCGCTGGGTGGGAAACGTGGTCTGCCATTAACAGGTGGCGCAGACCATCGCAAACCGATTTCATGACGGCGTGAAACCGATTTTTGGCCTTCTTGCCATATTGTCCGCTCATGCCCGGCACCAGCGAGGCCAGGAAATTCTGGCCTTACTCTTTAGGCAGAACCTTCCGTTCGGGGTCCGAGGGCGGGGCCCTTCCCAATGTCACAGCGCATCATTCCGATCTTCCGTTGGCAGGCGCGCACTGGAATCGGCTCCTCGCTCGCCAGACTGTCAAAGGCCTGTTAAAGCCGTTAGTAAAACAATTAAGCAATTGACAGGGATGCTCGTCCAACCTTAAGGCTGGCGGGGGGGGGGTAGGCCAAGACCCTAGGTGGCCTTCACATTTTCCATGAAATCTCATCCATGGGCGGGATGAGGTTTCATGAAGGATTTATTAACTAAATAACATCTTTTATCAAAATTTGTAAACATGTCCCAGCTCACGTGGCACTGTCCCATGAGGGGACATGTCCTAATAAATTTTTTTTTCCCAACGTTACTACTTTCTCATGCAAGCAAGAGCGTAGGCCCCGACTCTCCCCCCCACCACCCCCCCCCCACCCCGCCTGCACAGGTAGCGCCGAGCGCTTACGCGTGTGCGTCACATTGGGTGGGCCTTAACTGGTGGCGCACAGCCAATCGTGGGGGGTCAGGGTGATCGGCCCCGTGCCCGCCCACTCCTGCTCCTGACAAGCCCGCCTGATGGGGAGAAAATTATCCCCTTTGTCTTGTTAATGTGGGAAGCTGAGGGGGGTCCGTTCCTGATGGGGAACAATATGTTTTGTCTTCTTTTGCCTAGTTCCTGCTCCTAATTTGCATGTTCATAGGCTCATATGTATGATCCAGGCCAAAGCCACCGTGAGCCTCACTCTGTCCTGCTCCAACAGCATCTCCTTCCTTAAAGAGGCTGCCAGCCTGGTGCCAGTGGATGGTTTTATTTAGCAGCCGTGGTTGAACAATTGAAAATAATGTCATGTTAGATGCCTACAGCTTTAAGGGAAAAGGTATCTTCATATAACTAGAGCAGGCCGCATTTTGGACCCAGGACCCAGAGGTGAAAGGGCATCGCTGTGGCTAGTTGCACTAGACAGATGGAGATGCTGTCAGATCTAATACTATAACATAAAGGACCCAGTGGCTTCAAGGTATTAAATCCTTTGATGGCAGCAGATGTCATTGAAGCCCACTTGGAGAGGGGGTCGGATTGGAATCTGGCATCAGTGAATGTGTTTAGCTGCCTCCAATGCCTGCTTCTACTGGAGCCTTCATTTGCCTTTTGTTCTCCATCCATTTACACAAGCCTGTAGGGACCGGTCCTCACCACTAGCTTAGAAAGACTTCTCCACAGCGAATTTAATATTGGCCGGAATCTTGGGAAGAGCAGCAGACAGGCAGGAACATGATTTTGCAAAGAGGAAAGGTTTTTTGTGATATTAGTTAGGAAGTGGCAGCCATTGTGAAGTGATAGCAGCGAGATAATTCACCCATCACTCCTGTGCTCTCTGACAATCTGTCGGCGACTTTTGGAAGTGCGTTCAGGCATGGAAGATACTTCGAGGTGACCAAGCTGAGGCCTTGAACTGTAACACTGGTTTAACTCACATTTAGTGCAAGATGCCATTTTGGTAAAGGATTGAAGCGAACAGGAACAGCCACTTGGACGATTGATAATTAAATTCCTTGCGAGTACTCATTAACAAGGCTGCATGGCATGTTTAGCAGCTAACACATGATCTATCACCGTCTCCTCAAAGCCTCCAGCTGGTTGGGAGTAAACATGGGGCAGGGTTTCCCCCCGTCGGGGGGGAGGTCTAAGAGCGGTTGCGAGGAGGCGTACCTCTGATTGGTGTCCCCGATGGGGGGCGCGCCACCATTTTATGTGGGGGGGGGGCCAATTAAGGCCCGTCCAGCGTGACGTCCGCTCAGAAGCGCTGTGCATTCCCTATGTGGGTGGGGGGGGGGCGGTGGTGGGGGGAGTTCCCTCAGCCGAGAGTGTACTCTTTCAGGCATGCGCACTAAAGAGATCTCCTCAGGGAGATCAGCTCCAAATGTACAAGTTATTAAAAATAGAAAAAAAAAATTCCCTGGCATGTCCCCTCACTGTCACATGAGTGGGGACATGTCCATAACTTTTTAAAAAACTTTAATGACATTTTTTAAGACCTACGTGGAACCTCATCCTGCCCGTGGATGAGCTTTGATGCTTTTTCTGAAGCCCACCAGGGCTCCCGGCCTGTCCGGCACCTTAAGGTTGGACGGGCTGGTCCATTTATTGCTCTGTTTGCTGTGTCAATGACCTCAATTGGCCATTGACAGGTCGGCAGGCACACAGCTGATTCGGCTGAGCCCCAGCCGACCTGAAAATTGAAATGTGGCGCGGGGACCTCGGGAGTTCCGCCCGACATCATCCTGCGCATTTGACATGTCGGCGAGTGGGCCCCACACCCCCTCTCGCCGACGGGAAAATCCTGACCATGATGTTGATGTGAATTTCATTTGCTATTTAAAGGGAAATACATAATTTCATGTTCATTTACTGCTGGAGCTGTGAAGAGAATATCCGAAATCAACGCATTGGGAAACTTTCTTAGACACTTTGTCAAGTCTTCACCAACACTCGATCAACAATTTATTCTGGAAATACTCTGAAGACTTTACCTAAAAAGACTGAATACTGTGCTATTCTGCTTTATTGGGCATCTTATAGGAGTCATCAGGGGAAAGGGAGCAGTTGGTCATGGGCATCTTGCTACGCACCCGTCCTCCCCCATTTAGCCTGGATGAGGAATGAAAACAAGCAGAACAGCATCAACTGCTACAAAAGTGAGGGACAGGAGGGTACGGAGCGTCAGGAGGTGCAGGAGAGTGAGGTTGGTGAGAAGGATGAGATGGGTACAGGACATGCCTCCTCCTCAGGATCTCCTTCACCATGACCTCTAGTTCCTTGTCTGAGAACCTATGCACTCTCTCTCTCATTCCTGAAGCTGATCGTTATGTGTCAGCCAGAGTATTTAACACCTTCAGTGAAAATTGCCATTAAATTATGTTTACTCAGCAATTAAGTGCCAAACCTGTGGCTGCCTGGTTTAGCGCCTCCAGGCAAGTTTACATTTTGGTAATCTGTAATGATGACCAAAATCCTGTACTAAATCCAGAAATTCAAACAGGCTGGTCTTATTAGCACAGCACCCATTTAATGCTTGTTTTCTCAATTTGACCAAAATAGCCCTTCAATTTTTTAAATTTCACCCCAATGATCTCCTGGTCTGAATGATGTATTGCTGCATTAGGAGGTGCCTCTATTCAGTCATACATTCAACTGTTTAACATGAGTTAAATAATTCAAGATCGAGGTGATGTGTGTTGTCATTTAGACTCCAATGGACAGAGAGAGTAGCAGTGCACAGCCTGGCAATGCAGTATAGCTTCCATTCATCACAGAATTGGTACGTGGCAAGTGTGACGGCTGGCTAAGGAGTTTTTAATAATTATGGATTTTGTTTCTTCGGAATTATTGAACACTGAGAATGAAGGCAAGTGCTGAACAAAAGATAAACAGATAAGAAGAATGATCAGCAACAAAGTGTTTGACTTTAGAACGCCGATCAGTCATATTTGGAAGGGAAATATCCATCAAGCTGATTGACATGTCTCCCTGGGGAAATTAAGTAAAATGGTTTTTAAATGTACCCATTTGACCAATAATCATCAATTTGTTTTTTTATAGTGTTAATGAAAATCGACAGTGCTTCCAATGCACTGTAATAAGAAGGTTGCAGGTTCGATCCCCGAGCTGTGCTAGGTTATCTAGGGTATCCAGGGTATCTAGGGTATCTAGAGTATCCAGGGTATCCAGGGTATCTAGGGTATCCAGCGTATCCAGGGTATCTAGGTATCTAGGGTATCCAGGGTATCCAGGTATCTAGGGTATCTAGGGTATCCAGGGTATCTAGGGTATCTAGGGTATCCAGGGTATCCAGGGATCTAGGGTATCCAGGGTATCCAGGGTATCTAGGGTATCTAGGGTATACAGGGTATCTAGGGTATCCAGGGTATCCAGGGTATCTAGGGTATCTAGGGTATCCAGCGTATCCAGGGTATCTAGGTATCTAGGGTATCCAGGGTATCTAGGTATCTAGGTTATCTAGGTATCCAGGGTATCTAGGGTATCCAGGGTATCCAGGGTATCCAGGGTATCTATGGTATCCAGGGTATCTAGGGTATCTAGGGTATCCAGGGTATCCAGGGTATCCAGCGTATCCAGAGTATCTAGGGTATCTAGGGTATCCAGGGTATCGAGCTTCAGCTGGGTTGTTAGAATTATCCTCATCTTTCTGGCTCAACAGCTTTCTTTATTTAACCAGCATTTATTGCCCATCCCTAGTTGCCCTTGAGAAGGTGGTGGTGAGCTGCCTTCTTGAACCGCTGCAGTCCCTGTGGTGTAGGTACACCCACAGTGCTGTTAGGGAGGGAATTCTAGGATTTTGACCCAACGACAGTGAAGGAACGGTGATACAATTCCAAGTCAGGATGGTGAGTGGCTTGGAGGGGAACTTCCAGGTGGTAGTGTTCCCATGTGTCTGATACCCTTGTCCTTCTAGATGGTAGTGATCATGGGTTTGGAAGGTGCTGTTGAAAGAGCCTTGGTGAATTCCTGCATTGCGTCTTGTAGATGGTACACACTGCTGCTACTGTGTGTCAGTGGTAGAGGGAGGGAATTTTGTGGATGGGTTCCAATTAAATGGGCTGCTTTGTCCTGGATGATGTCGAGCTTCTTGAGTGTTGGAGCTGTACTCATCCAGGCAAGTAGGGAGTATTCCATCACACTCCTGACTTGTGCCTTGTAGATGGCAGACAGGCTTTGGGGAGTCAGGAGGTGAGTTACTTGCCACAGGATTCCTAGCCTCTGACCTGCTCTGTAGCCACAGTATTTATACAGCTGGTCCAGTTCAGTTTCTGATCAATGGTAACCCCCAGGAAGTTGATAGTGGACGATTCAGCGATAGAAATGCCATTGAATGTCAAGGAGCATATTGTTCCCCATCATTAGCCAGTGTATATGTATGGATCGCAGATGAGGTCTTATTTCTGTTGTCCTGCCCCACCCCCAGCGCCAACCAGATTAGATCATAGGCTGAGAGTGTCAGTGAGGTAATACAGAGTAGCTTGCAGGTCTGAAAATGATTGTAGGGATCATTTATATAGGGCCATTGCTTCTTTGAGGCCAATTCTACAGGTCTTGTCATACGACAATGGAATGCACACACCTCTCCATTACAAAGATATGAAGTAGGAGCAGAAGTAGAATTTATTTGTCTTAAAAATATTCAATGACCTCGCCTCCACTGCCTTCTGGGAAGAGAATTCCAAAGTCACACAAGCCTCTGAGAGAAAAAAAAATTCTCCTCACCTCTGTCCTAAAAGGGCGACCTCTAATTTTAAAACAGTGCCCCCTAGTTCTGGAGTTGCTCACAAGAAGAAATATCCTTTCCACGTCCAGCTTGTCAAGATCATTCAGGATCTTAAATACTTCAATGAAACCACCCCTCACTCTTCTAAACTCCAGTGGAAACGAGCTCAGTCTGTCCAACCTTTCCTCATAAGACAACCCACTCATCCCAGGTATCAATCTAGTAAACTTTCCCTGAACCGCCTCCAACGCATTTACATCCTTCCTTAAATAAGGAGACCAAAACTACACACAAGCCAGGATTTTACTTATAGCGAGCAGGCTGGGTGGGAGTGGGCGCGGGGCCGATCACCGTCCACAATCGGCTGCGTGCCACCATTTTATGTTGGCGGGCTAGTTAAGGCCCGCCCAGCGTAACTCCCGGCTGATAGTGTTCAGCGTTATCTGTGCGGGTGGGGGGAGGAGGGAGAGTCGGGGCCAAGCACGCGAACGAGCGCAGCAATCTCCCTGAGGCACGGAGCTGCCTCGAGGAGATTGAATTGATTATAAAACAATTTAATAAATGAAGTAAAGATTTATTTAAATGTTTCCCCCCATGTGACAGTGTCACAGAGTTGGGACATGTTTGTGAAGTTGGGAAAATGTATTTATTTATTTTCTGAAAGCTTCAGGAATCCTCACCCTGCCCGTGGATGAGGTTTCCTGAAAAGCGCAAAGGCTGCTTGGGCTCTTCATCTGACGCCAATCTTAAGGTTGGACGGGCAGCTTTCTAAAGTATTTTAATTAATCCTTTAATGGCCTTAATAGGCTCTTAATATTTCAGTGAGCGTGCAGCTGCCTCCGTTGTGCGCCCGCTGAACGAATATCGAGATGACGCGTGATGAACCGGGACACACGCCCACACGCTGATCGGAAGATTCAGCCCACAGCACTCGAGGTCTTAGCAAGGCCCTGTGTAACATCCTTACTTTTATGTTCAATTCCTCCCATAATAAAGGATGGTTTTCCATTAGCCTTCTATAGGCCTTCCTAACATTGTCCTTTACAAATGATTCTGCCATGTACGCTCATCATGGCAGCACACACACACACACACACACACACACACACACACACAAAACACAGCACACAAAACATGCAAACACGTATCACACATGATTTACAATACACACAGCACACAAAACATACACTCACACACATAACACACAACACACACACACAGTACATACATACAATACACAAACAAACACACACATCACAGTACACACAATACAGCACGCGCACAAACACACAAAACATGCACACACATAACACTGACATACAACACACATAGGAGATACACACAGTATGTACACACAACACACACAAAACAATAGACACAAACACACATGTAATACAAAAGCTACAGCACACACACAAGGCAGCACACACAAACATGTACACACATACAATATGTGACATGCAACTCCAAACAAGACAAAACACATACTTAAAACATATATGCAAACTTAACACACAGACACACACACTAAACAAATACAGCACAAGATACATTTATGATATGTATACAATATACAATACACACACAAACAAAATACTTCATACCACAATACACAACATACAGCCTACATGGCACATAATACACACAACTCACAGCATCATGAACCTCTTCAGGTGGTTAGGTGCTGGGTTTTGTGAGCCACTATTTGGATGTATCATTGAAGCATTAAATAAAATCAGCACATATTACAGATGAATGCTCAGCAAACCCTAAATAATCTCAAAAACACTTTATTAAAGTCTCTTAATTTGTTTGATGGAGCAAGAAACAGATAATTAATCAAAACAATTAATCATTAATTGTGAAAGTTACAGTGTTTGATGTTTAACAATGATGTTTGATGTTTAAATTCTAAGCAAATCACTGTACTTTCATCTCCAAGGAATGTTAATAGTAAGCAGGAAAATGCTTGCACCAGTGAAATGATGAGCAGAGATTCCTCTTTCTCATCATAATGAGCTGACCAAATGCCCTCTCATCAGCAAAATCTAATCTTCATTTTGCAGAACACTTTGGGCTAGATTTATTGGAGGTGATGGGCCCACTCTCTAGAGAGCAGACAGGAGACCCCCGCCTCTTTCCTCATAAGGCCCACTCAGGAACTTTGGACAATGGTGGGCTCTCCATGGGATCAAGGACCCTGGAGCCAGAAGTCCCACCCACTGAGAGCTGCTGGCCAATCAGAGGCTGGCAGCTCCATCGAACAGCAGTGCCACTAGGGAGACGGTGACTGTTACTGGTATAGCACCCGCCCAAGGCAGGGCCTAGTATCCCAGGCCAGAAAGGGAGTGACACTGGGAGGTGGTTGCGGTGTGGAGGTTGTGGGGTAGGCGGCGAGGCATGTCGGCAGCGACTTCCCCCTTCCCGATGCCAGAGCCCTTGATCAGGAACTGAATGCCTTTGAACGAGGGACATTCCTTGGAGCCCACAAGCAGCCCTGCATGTGTTTGCCCCTTGTACCCAAGGCGTGCCTGCCTTCTGCTGGATTAATACCAGTGATGGTGAGGTTGGCGACCAGGCAGGAAGACTGTCCACGGGCCCTCCCATCACACACCTAGTCGGAGTGGAGGCGGGAAGGGGCGGGGTGAGAAGGGACAGAGTCCCACCCATCACCCCCTCCCTGCCTGATTAATCCCCCACCCCCACCTCACCACTAAACTTGCCACAGGGGAGGGCATTAAATTCCACCCTATCTTTGACTTGGTGAATAACACATTCAGGCATTGTCAAATCCAGTCATTACTCCCAGAATAGTTTGCTTCTCTTTAAACTGGAATCATACACAGTGAAATCCTAACTGCATCACTGACTGATCTAAGGAGACTGCAATAAGAGTGCATTAGTCTCAGTGTTTGTACACAAGGGAATGGTGAGTGGAGAGGAGAGTGTGGAGGGGCGAATCTGCCAGAGTCTCCACACTTGGCTTGACTCCCTGCAGGGTACGTGCTTCCGGTTAGTGACCACTGGCCGCAGGGTAGTATTCCCACCACTGTGTCGGGAGGTGAAGGGTTCAATCCTCATCCCATTCAATCCCAGGGAGTCCAGTCTGTGGTGCTGGCTCTGAATATTGAGTTGATATTTAATGGTGGGTTCTTGTGGACAACATACGTGATTGGCCCTTCCAGCATAAAGAGTGGGTGAGCCTCTTAAACCTTGGTTGCAACCCAAATAGGAGAAGGTACCTGAAGCTTAAAACCATGAGGCAGGTGGTGGAAAACCACCTCAACTACTGTCCCTCTAATAAGACTTGAGTGGAGCACATAGACTGATGGCCATATAAACATGATAAGATTGTAACAAAGAAACAAATCACTTGGCCATCCAGTCAATGTTGATGTTTACTGTCCATACAGGAAAATACATTCACCCATCCTCTTCCCAAATCCCTACATTCCCGTTGGCTCCTATCCAATCAAACCTATACTCACTGGGATCACACACAATGTTACAGGAAAATAATTGTATTTAGAAAGCAGCGAAGATATTCGGGATACTCCAAAGCATATCAAAGCCAATGAGGTATATTCCTGAAGTGTGTTGTAATATAGGAAATGTGACAGTCCCTTTCTGCACAGCAAGGTCCTACATACAGCAATAAGTGAATGATTAGATAGCCTGTCAGTTGATAGTCGAGAGGTAAATATTGGTGAGGAAGTCAGGACAATTCCCTGGGCCAGCATTTTCTGCTCAGGATGCGGGAGCAGGCCCCGCTCACCGAGGCGTAAAATGGCGGGAGATGATGTTGGGCGTGTGTCCTGACATCATTGCGACCTTTCATTCGGTGGGTGCGCACCGCAGTTGGCCACACACCCGCTGAACTGTCAAAGGCCTGTTAAGGCCATTAACACAACAATTGAACTAATTGACAGGGCTGCCCGTCCAACCTTAAGGTGTGGGGGGTGGGGGGTGCAGGTGAAGAGCCCAGGCGACCTTTGCATTTTTCATGAAACCTCATCCACGGGCGGGATGAGGCTTCATGAAGGGTTTATTAATTAATTAATATTTATTAAACATTTGATAAACGTATCCCAGCTCGTATGATGCTGTCACATGAGGGGACATGTGTAAATGAATTTTAACTTTTTTGATTTTGAAGTTTCAACGTCAACTTAATCTCCCTGAGGCAGCTCTGTGCCTCAAGGAGATCCCTGCACCCTTTTGTATGCTTGTGTGAAAGAGTGCAGGCCCCGACTCCCTATTCCTCCCACCCGTACAGGTAGTGCTGAGCGCTACCGGGTGCGCGTCATGCTGGGTGGGCCTTAATTGGCCCGCCCACGTAAAATGGCGGTGCCCAGCTGATCACGGGTAGCGATCGGCTCCGTGCCCGCCCGTGTCCGCTCCCAACCGGCCCAGGCAGGGCCTCGGTTTGCCATCTCAGCTGAAAGATGGCACCCCCGAGAGGGAAGCACTCCCTCAGTACTGCAGTGAAGGGTCAGCCTAGATTATGTGCTCCAGCCTCAGGAGTAGCTTGGACCCACAAGTTTCTGACTTGAAGGCTGAGTGACCACTTAAACAAATTGGCAGAAGAATGTCAATGCCAGCGGGTCTGTATGGCTTCAAAAAAGGAGGGGGGAGAAATGGTACAAAAGCTGAGGAGAAATAAGGCAACACATCTCTTGTCCAAGAGTAACTTAACAGCGAGTGGCGATGTTTTACTCTGTTTATGCAGGGACTATGACTTTGGTATTGACTGGAAATCACTGCTCCTTCATCACCCTGACTCTCAGCAGGGTTGGATAACAATGCAGTTACGTCCAGGTCTCAGTTATAACTTCAGTGGAATATAATTCCCCAAAGTCACTTCAGCGCACGCGCTTCATTAATAGGAAGATCTGTTGCACTGTTGGTGATTATTTCCTCTTGTTTTTGCAAAGCAATCGAAGGTCTTTTGTCTTTCATTATTTATCTGTGGTAATTAAGTCCATAGTTACAAAAGCAGAAACTGACAATATCACCCAAAGTAACTGCAGGAGGCAGACGAGAATGGAACTTCCGTTCTGATAAAAGTTCAGTGAATTTTCAGCTTGTTGTCAGCACAAGCCACAAACATCCAAAAAGAAGAGTTAGAAAGGATGACAAAGTGCAATACTCAGCCTATCTACGGGCCAGTGCAAATTAAGCCATTGCAAATGGCAGGTGGAATGGGCCTACCTGAGAGGTGAGAGTGCTGACAACGTGCTGGGTAACAGAGTGAAGTATGCTCTAAGACTGGAACTCTTCAAGAGATGATGCAATGTCATCTCAACCCAAGATGCATTAAAAGCATGAAAAGTACTGTGGCCATTGTTCTTTGATACATACAGGCCAGACCGGAAGGATAAGCAACTGCTAGCTTCGCTCAATGGGAGCATACAGGTACAGGTATCCAAGATAGAGAGAATGCATTTATATACAGTCCAATGCTCTATTTTTAATGGTAGATGGTGTCATGGAAGATAGTGACTGACAGAAGGTAGCCCCAGTCCAACCCCTGATCTGAATTGGAAGTCACATGCACTGTGTGACCTGAACAGTAAGGCCTTATTTGATTGCTCGTGATCATCACCATGATTTACTCACACATCCCATAACTCATAGATATTTTTTCTTTATTTTGTCATGGGATGTATGTGTCACTGGTGAGGCCAGCATTTGTTGCCCATCCCTAAAGGCCCTTGAACTGAGTGGCTTGCTAGGCCATTTCTGAGGGCATTGCTGTAGATGCAGAGTCACAACCTGAATGAAGGGTGTAAATGCTTTGGAAGCAGTTCAGAAAAGGTTTACCAGACTAATACCTGGAATGGGCGGGTTGTCTTATGAGGAAAGGTTGGCCAGGCTGGGCTTGTATCCACTGCAGTTTAGAAGAGTAAGAGTCAACTTGATTGAAATATACAAGATTATGAGGGGTCTTTTCAGGGTGATGTGGAGAGGATGTTTCCTCTTGTGGGAGAATCTAGAACTAGGGGTCACTGTTTAAAAATAAGAGGTCTCCTATTTAAGACAGAGTTGAGGAGAATTTCTTCTCTCAGAGAGTGGTCAGTCTTAGGAACTCTCTTCCTCAAAAGGCAGTGGATGCAGAGTCTTTGAACATTTTTAAGGCAGAGCTAGATAGGTTCTTGATACGCAAGGGATGAAGATTATCAGTGTAAGTGGGATTGTGGAGTAAGTGTAGCATCATATTAGCTATGATCTTATTAAATGGCAGAGCAGGCTCGAGGGGCAGAGTGGCCTTTACCTGCTCCTAATTCATACGTACATGTAAGCAACCCAGGAGAGCTTTAGACTAATTCAGCTGGGATATGGGAACCAGGAGAGAGTATTAGAGAGGAATACCACAAAGTACTGGGAGAGACAGATAGCACTATAGACAATAGTAAGTTAATAGGTAGAGTTGGAGTAAGGGAGAAAATCATGAAATCTAAATCAGGGTTACTATGCATGTATGTGAATGCACAGAGTATAGTTAATAAGATTGGGGAGTTACAGGCACAGATTGCCAAATGGAAATATGATGTTGTGGCGATAACAGAGACCTGGCTCAAGGAAGTGAAGAACTGGGTGTTAAATATTCCCAGGTACAAGGTGTTTAGGAAAGGTAGAAAAGGAGAGGGGGAGGGGTGGTGGTATTGGTTAAGGAGAGCATTGCAGTGCTGGAGAAAGAGGATGTCCCAGAGGGTTGAAGGACAAGAATCAATTTGGCTAGCGCTAAGGAACAAAAAGGATGCAATTACATTGTTCGGTGTATAGACCGCCAAATAGTGAGAAGGACGTAGAAGAGCAAACCTGCAGGGAAATTATAGAGATGCAAACATTATAGAGTAGTTATAATGGGGGACTTTAATTAACTCAATGTAGACTGGGACAGTGGTAGTGTAAAGGGCGGAGAGGGGCATAAGCTCCTAGATTGTGTTCAGGAGAATTTCCCACAGCAGTATGTGTCCAATCCAACAAGAAAAAATGCACCTATAGACCTGGGTCTTGGAAATGAGGTGGACCAATTAGATCAAATGTCTGTGGGGGAACATTTAGGAGACCGTGATCGTTGTATCGTAAGGTTTAGGATGACTGTAGAAAAGGACAATGGGCAATCCAAGGTAAGAATAATTAACTGGGGGAGAGGCAACTTCAGTGGGGCAAGAATGGAGCTGAACTGAATGCATTGGAACCAAAGGTTGGTGGGAAAAACTGCAGCTGAACAATGGGCTACCTTCAAAGAAGAAATGGTTCAGGCACAGTCAAGGTATGTTCCATCGAAAGGGAAAGGTAGGACAAACAAATCCAGAGCTCCCTGGATGAAAAAGGACATTAAAATTAAGATAAAGAAGAAAAAGTGCGCTCATGACAGTTGTCAGGTAGAAAATACAATTGAAAACCAAATGGAATACAGAAGGTTCAGAGTGGAGGTGAAGAAGCAAATAAGAGAAGCAAAGAGGGATTATGAGAAAGGACTGGCAGCTAACAAAGAACACAGAACAAAGAAAAGTACAGCACAGGAACAGGCCCTGCGGCCCTCCAAGCCTGCACCGATCATATTGCCCGTCAACTAAAACATTTTGAACTTCCGGGGTCCGTATCCCTCTATTCCCATCCTATTCATGTATTTGTCAAGCTGCCTCTTAAACACCACTATCGTACCTGCTTCCACCACCTCCTCTGGCAGCGAATTCCAGACACTCACTACCCTCTGCGTAAAAAACTTGCCCCACACATCTCCTTTATAGTTTTCTCCTCTCACCTTAAATCTATGTCCCCTAGTAATTGACTCTTCCACCCTGGGAAAAAGCTGCTGACTATCTACTCTGTCCGTGCCACTCATAATTTTGTAAACTTCTATCAAGTCGCCCCTCAATCTCCGTCACTCTAGTGAGAACAATCCGAGTTTCTCCAACCTCTCCTCATAGCTAATAACCTCCAGACCAGGCAGCGTCCTGGTAAACCTCCTCTGCACCCTCTCCAATGCCTCATTATCCTTCTGGTAATGTGGTGACCAGAATTGCATGCAATATTCCAAGTGTGGCCTAACCAAGATTCTATACAGCTGCAACATGACTTCCCAGCTTTTAAACTCAGTATCCCTACCGATGAAGGCAAGCATGCCATATGCCTTCCTGACTACCTTATCCACCTGCGTTGCCACTTTCAGAGACCTGTGGACCTGTACACCCAGATCCCTCTGCCCGTCGATGCACTTAAGGGTTCTGCCATTTACTGTGTAATTCCTACCTGTATTATACCTTCCAAAATGCATTACCTCGCATTTGTCCGGATTAAACTCCATCTGCCATTTCTCCGCCCAAGTCTCCAACCGATCTATATCCCGTTGTACACTTTGAAAATCCTCTTCACTATCTGCAACTCCTCCAACCTTAGTGTTGTCTGCAAACTTACTAATTAGCCCTGTTACATTTTCCTCCAAATCATTAATGTATACTACAAACAGCAAAGGTCACAGCGCTGATCCCTGTGGAACTCCACTAGTCACAGCTCCATTCAGAAAAGCACCCTTCCACTGCTACCATCTGTCTTCTATGACTAAGCCAATTCTGTATCCATCTTGCCAGCTCACCTCTGATCCTGTGGGACTTTACCTTCTGTACCAGTCTGCCATGAGGGACCTTGTCAAAGGCCTTACTGAAATCCATGTAGATAACATCCACTGCCCTTCCATTGTCGATCATCTCTGTCACTTCCTCAAAAAACTCGATCAAGTTAGTGAGACACGACCTCCCCTTCACAAAACCATGCTGCCTCTCACTAATACATCCATTTGCTTCCAAATGGTAGTAGATCCTGTCACGAAGAATCTTCTCCAATAATTTCCCTACCACTGACGTAAGGCTTACCGGCCTGTAATTTCCTGGATTATCTCTGCTACCCTTCTTAAACAATGGAACAACACTGGCCATTCTCCAGTCCTCTGGGACCTCACCCATAGCCAGTGAGGATACAAAGATTTCTGTCAAGGCCCCAGCAATCTGTTCCCTTGCCTTCCTCAGTACTTTGGGGTAGATCCCATCTGGCCCTGGGGACTTATCTACCTTAATATTCTTCAAGACGCCTAACACCTCCTCATTTTTGATCTCAACATGATCCAGGCTATCTTCACACTCTTGCCTAGACAAATCGACCACTAAGTCCTTTTCTTTGGTGAATACCAATGAGAAGTATTCATTTAGTATCTCTCCCATTTCTTCTGGCTCCACACACAGATTCCCACCTCTGTCCCTGAGTGGGCCTACCCTTTCCCTGGCTACCCTCTTGTTTTTTACATATATACAAAAGGCCTTGGGATTTTCCTTAATCCTGGTTGCCAGTGACTTTTCATGACCCCTTTTAGCCCTCCTGACTCCTTGCTTAAGTTCCTTCCTACTTTCTTTATATTCTCCATGGGCTTCATCTGTTCCCAGCCTTCTAGCCCTTACGAATGCTTCCCTTTTCTTTTTGACTAATCTCACAATATCCTTCGTTATCCAAGGTTCCTGAAACTTGCCATGCTTATTCTTCATCCTAGCAGGAACATGCTGGTTCTGAATTCTTATCAACTGACGTTTGAAAGCCCCTCACATGTCAGTTGTTGATTTGCCCTCAAACATCCATCTCCAGTCTAGATTCCTCAGTTCCTGTCTAATATTGTTATAATTAGCCTTCCCCCAATTAAGCACCTTAACCTGTGGACTCCTGTTATCCCTAACCACCATAACCTTGAAACTTACTGAATTATGGTCACTTTTTCCGAAATGCTCCCCTACTGAAACTTCGACCACCTGGCCGGGTTCATTCCCTAATACCAGGTCCAGTATTGCCCCTTCCCTAGTTGGACTATCTACATATTGTCTCAGGAAGCCCTCCTGGATGCACCTTACAAATTCTGCACCATCCAAACCCCTAGCGCTAAGTGATTCCCAGTCAATATAGGGAAAGTTAAAATCACCCACCACAACAACCCTATTGCTTTTACATCTTTCCAAAATCTGCCTACATAACTGTTCCTCAATCTCCCGCCAGCAATTGGGAGGCCTATAGTAAACCCCCAACATTGTGACTGTACCCTTCCTATTCTGGAGCTCTACCCATAATGCCTTGCTGCATGAGCCCACTGAGGTGTCCTCTTGTTGTACAGCTGTGATATTCCCCTTAACCAGCTGTGCAATTCCCCCACCTCTTCTACATCCCTCTCTATCCTGCCTGAAAAATCTAAATCCTGGAACGTTTATCTGCCAATCCTGTCCATCCTTCAACCAAGTCTCTGTAATAGTAGTAACATCATAGTCCCAAGTACTAATCCAACCTCTAAGCTCATCTGCCTTGTCTATTATACTTCTCGCATTGAAACAAATGCATTTCAGACCCCCAGTCCCACTGTGTTCAGTAATTTCTCCCTGCCTGCTCTTCCTCTTAGTCCTACTAACATAAAGGGGAATCCCAAAGACTTCTATTGGCACACAGATAGTAAGAGGGTGGTAAAAGGAGGAGTGGGGCTGATTAAGGACCAAAAAGGAGATTTACACATTGAGGCAGGGGGGTGGCTGAGGTATTGAATAAATACTTTGCTTCTGTCTTTACCAAGGAAGCAGATGCTACTGGTGCCATGGTGACAGAGAGGAAACTCTGTCATTAGAACGGTTCAAAATTGATAAGGAGGAGGTGGTGAATAGACTGCCGGTACTTAAAGTTTATAAAGCATCAGGACTGGATGAGATACATTCAAGGATATTGAGGGAAGTGAGTGTGGAAATTGTGGGAGTACTGGCCATAATCTTTCAGTCTTCCCTAGACTCAGGGGAGGTGCCAGAGGACTGGAAAATTGCAAACGTTACACCTTTGTTCAAAAAAGGTTGTAAGGATAAGCCCAGCAATTACAGACCAGTCAGTTTAACTTCAGTGGCGGGGAAGCTTCTAGAAATAATTATTCAGGATAGAATTAGTCATCACATGGAAAAATATGGGTTGATTAGGAAGAGCCAGCATGGATTTCTAAAGGGGAAATTGTGTTTAGCTAACTTGCTGAAGTTTTTTGAAGAGGTAACAGAAAAGGTTGATGAGGGTAATGTTGCTGATGTGGTGTACATAGACTTTCAAAAAGCGTTCGATACAGTGCCGTTCGAAGGATTTGTGAGAAAAGGTATAGCTCATAGAATAAAAGAGACAGTAGCAACATGGGTACAAAATTGGCTGAGTAATAGGAAACAGAGGGTAATGGTCAATGATTATATTTCGGGCTGGAGGAAAGCTTGTAGTGGAGTTCCCCAGGGGTCAGTATTGGGACCCTTGTTTTTCCTGATATATATTAATGATCCAGATCTTTGTGCACAGGGGACAATTTTAAAGTTTGCAGATGATATGAAGATTGGAAGCATTGTAAACTGTGAGGAGGACAGTGTAGAACTTCAAAAGGACATAGCCAAGTGGTGGAGTGGGCAGATAAATGGCAGATGAAGTTCAGTACCATGATACACTTTGGTAGGAAGAACATGGAGAGACAATATAAAATAAGGGGTACAATTCTTAAGGGGTGCAGGGGCAGAGGGACCTGGGTGTATCTGTGCATAGATCATTGAAGGTGGCAGGACAGGTGGAGAGAGCAGTTAAAGAGGCATACAGTATCCTAGGCTTTATTAATAGGAGCACGGATTACAAGAACAAAGAGGTTATGTTGAATTTCTAAAAGACACGAGTTAGACCTCAGCCGGAGTGTTGTGTACAGTTCTGGGCACCACATTATAGGGAGGATGTGAACACATTGGAAAAAGTGCAGAAGAAGTTTACAAGAATGGTTTCAGGGATGAGACACTTCAGTTATGAGGATAGATTAGAGAACTTGGGACAGCTCTCCTTGGAGAGGAGAAGGCTAAGAGGAGATCTAATAGAGGTGTTCAAAATTATGAGGGGCCTGGATAAAGTAGATAGGGAGAAACTGTTTCTGCTTGTATAAGGATTGAGAATGAGAGGGCACAGATTTAAAATGATTTGCAAAAGAAGTAAATGTGATGTGAGACAAAGCTTTTTCATACAATGAGTGGTTCGAGTCTGGAATGCACTGTCTGGAAGTGTGGTTGAGGCAGGCTCAATCGAGGCATTCATGAGGGCGTTAGATGATTATTTGAGTGGAAACAATGTGCTAGGGCATGGGGAAAAGGCAGGAGAATGGCACTAAGTCATGAAGCTCATTTGGAGCAGACATGATGGGCTGAATGGCCTCCTTCTGCACCATAATAATTCTATAAGGGCCGAATGGCCTACTCCTAAGTCCAAGCCCTATGGTAGATTTCCTTCCCTAAAGAGCATTAGTGAATCAGATATGTTTTTATGATAATCAATGGTAGCTACATGGTCACCATTACTGAGACTAGCTTTCTATTACAGAATTGAATTTAAATTTCACCAGCTGCTACAAAGGGACTTGAACCCATGTTGCTAAAGCATTAGCTGGATTACTGGCCCAGTGACATTACCACTATGCCACCCTGTCCCCATATAAATGTCCACACCCTTCACTCTGGACTGAAATTTGCTAAATCTAAATTTACAGCTAGTATTTCAAACGAATCTTTGCAAATTTCATGTCTTGACTGTAAATCACAAGCATCGGCAGCACGAGAGGCAGGGGAAAGGGATGCACCATGCATCTGTTGAAAACCTCAATCTCAGGATAAACAACCAAATAACTGAGAGAGCACAAGAAACAAAAAGAGTGGACTCAGCATTTTGTGATCTAAATGTTCTTGCTGATGTTCACCATTTCAACACTTGCTCAGATGGAGAATCACGAGCTTTGTAGCAAATCCCCTCAAGCCCTGACAATCCAGTGTTAATACACTTGTACCTTCATCAGAACACAATCCCTGTGGGCCAGGCTGTCTGCCGAGGTGGTTGAAAGCTTTGGGACACTGTATTAAAATGTAACAGCCAATAGCCAGAAGCTTGTAAACAGAGAGGGAGGAGGAAAGGAAGTAAAGAACTTGCATTTACCCAATGTCAATATCCTAAAGCCAGTTTGAAGTGGAGTAACTCTTTTAATACTGGATAGGGGACGCAAAAACTAATTTCTGCTCAAGATCGGATTGGGATAAATGAGCAAGTGATCTGTCTTAATGAAGTGATGTTGGTTTAGGGAAGTACATTTGCCAGGAGACCAGGTAAAACTACCCTGCTCTACTTCAAATCTCACCATGGGACCTTTGGCATTCACCCGAGAGGGCAGGCAGGGTTTAATGTTTCATCTGAGAGTTGGCACCTCTGACAGTGCAGCACTGTCTCAAATGTGTCGGCTGAGATTATGGGCTAGACCCTGTCTAAACAGACCCTTGCTGAACAAAATCCATTCGTGAGTCTTGGAAGATCAGCTAAGCATTCATAATGAGGCTATTTAGAGAAATAGATTTTCCAAAAACATTTTTTGAAGTATGTGGAGGTGAGCCAACCCTAGAGGCCTTTAAGAGTGGTAGGTGGGACCTGATTCTAGGATCCCTGCCGCCAATCCTGGCAATTTTTTGCTGACGCAGGATTAGGATGTTGATAGTGAGCCAACACCTTGCACTCCCAGCCTGGCTGGTGCCATTGTGGGTGTAGTAGCATGGTATGTGTGCCCTGCCTGATGGTGGGTCCTTGGCTCATTGTCTGCTGATGCTTCATCCTGAGCCATTTTTCTTCCCAGTTTATTTTGTCAGTAGCAGGTTGCCACTGCCTTCCACACTCAGCGGCAGAGCATGGAGGCAGCTTCCCAAGTCTACCTCAGCCAAAACAGGAATTGAACTTGCGCTGTTGTCCTGAGCTGACCCATCCCCCAGGATCTTATACTCCCTGTAATTTTTGTGGAGTCAGGCTAGAATCTCAAGGACATATGGTTCACAGCCTGTCAGAGAAGTCATGAGCCATAGTCTGGATTTGGAAACCTTTTGAAAGGTATGTTTAAAATGTCTTACCCGTGCCCCCCAAACCACCCCCCCCACCCCATGCTCCCTGCATGGCCTTCTTGTATCATCCATATCCATTCACCCAGTGTCACAATAAAACCAATGTGTCATATAATAACAATGGCAAGTCTTCTCTAAATGGGCTCATTATGAATGCTTGGCTGAGCTGAAGTGAAATGATTGTCTCGATTGATTGACATCTTTATGAGGTGACAATAAGCTACTCTTTCTGTGATCTGTTTTTTAAATGCCTGTGTGTTTATCTAAATAAGATTAAGAGATGTAAAGTGAGGTTAATCGCTCTGTATGATTGACACTTTTATATGGTTGTTAGAACAACAGTTTTTTCAAAGAAGATTTTTGAATGGTTGTCTTCTAAGTGCATTTTGAGACTTGCCAAAGTCAATATATAGCTCATGGTTCTATAGTGCATTCAGGGTAAATGGACATGGAGGATGCAGGAGGCCTTGGAAGGGGCATGAAGGCATGGACAGGGCATGTGGGGCATGAAGGGGGCTTCAGGAGCGGGTAGGGGTGAGTTGTGAAGGTTAGAGGATCTAAAAGGCTTTAATACAACTGGGGAAAAGTCCTAAAGAACTGAGGCAGGCCTTCTAAACAGCCCATCTTGGCACTCGCCTGTGTCCATGGCCACGCATAAACTGTTTCTAGAGTTGGTAGGCCTGACTCGGTGCTGCCTCTCCGCAGTGACAATAATGCATGCTGGGTCCATTTATACCGAGATGGGTCTGACTCAAACTTCCCACCTCAATGGCAAAAATCCAATCCTATGTTTGAATCAGAGGCAAGAGTATTAGCACTGAGCCACGGACGTGATTTAACACAGTGATGGATAGTAGAGATGACCATCGCTGTGGGGTGCTGTACAGTAGGCAGGTTCAGGATTTAACATTACAACATTGACTTCCTTCCCAAGGAAGCTGGTTTGCACACATCAGTTTCTAACTCACATGACTCTGATACTACTGGAATACTGCACTGCTTCAACTGCCCATGTTGAGAGCCAGGAAGCAGCATAGACATTCCAGAACCTACTCTGATGGGCTGCTACATTTGTATTTTATGCCTTCGTTCATGAGATGTGAGCATTGCAGGTAGCATTTATTGATCACCCATATTTGCCCTAATTGGTGGTGAGCCACCTTCTTGACTCATTGCGGTCCATCTGATGTAGGTACACCCACAGTGTTGTTAGGAGATGGCGTTCCAGGATTTTGACCCAGCGACAGTGAAGGAATAGTCATATAGTTCCAAGTCAGGATGCTATAAGAGCATAGGAAATAGTAGCAAGTGGAGGCCATTCAGCCCCTCAAGCCTCCTCCGCCTTTCAACTAGATCATGGCTGATCTTCTACCTCAAGGCCATTTTCCCACACTATCCCCATATCCCTCAATATCTTTCATTTCTAGAAATCTGTCAGCCTCTGTCTTGAACATAGTCAATGACTGAGCCTTCACAGCCCTTCGGGCTAGAGAATTCCAGAGATTCACCACCCTCCCAGTGAAAACATTCCTCCTCATCTCAGTCTTAAACGGCCTACCCCTTATTCTGAGATTATGTTCCCTGGCGCTTGACCCCCCGCCCTCAGCCAAGGGGAAACATCCTTTTTGCATCTACCCTATCGAGCCCTGTAAGAATTTTGTATGCTTCAGTGAGATCACCTCTCATTCTTCTAAACTCTAGAGAAGACTTTCCAGTGGTGGTTCCATAATGCCTCAGTTTGGTAGATCCTAGCTGCTCATTCCATATTGCAGAAAAACACCTGTACTCCAACCAACTGTTTTCCAGACTGTCACGTTTACTGTTTAACTATAATAATAATGTATTAAATCAAGTATTGTTACAAAAATAGGATACGTGCCAGTAAGTTAGAGATTGTATTATGTACTATGTCCTGGAGCAATCATCGCCATGCTGATTAAGGTTATAACCCGCCTGCTCAACAAGCTTCCAGCACTCATTAACATTGTGCATGTTGATCCCTTTACCAAGATGGTGTCCAGCATACTTTGTATGAGAATTTTGTACATGCACCGCGGGTGCTGTTTTGGATCCATAACAGCACTCGCAGTGTCCAAAAATAGTCATGATCAAGCCCAATTTGTCAGTGTTTATTTTCAAACTCAGGCAATTCTACAATTGCAATGGCAGGATTGCCTAATAAAGTGAGGTAACATATTTACTCCAGAGAATGTACCCCTTATCTAATGGAAGTATCTCAGTATAGCCTTGATGAGATGTTTTTATTATTTAAAAGTCCACATCCTTGAGTTTTCTAAGTTTACATTTCTGGCCGGGATCTTCTGAACATCGGCACTGATGAGCAGAATGCCACTGTGCTCGAAGGTTCCCATCACTCGAAGCCCATCACGTTTCTCCTGGGATCTTCTGATCCTGTTTTCTCACAAACGTGCAGTCGGGGAAGAGAGACAAGCCCCACTTTTTTACAGCGCTAGCTGCCATATAGAATGCTTAAAGGTCCAGTCTTTGAAAGTTAGTGAATGAATGCGCGAATGGGTAGGTGGGTGAGATGGATAAGTGAGTGAGAGAGGTGGGTGGGTGAGTGAGGTGGGTAGGTGGGTGAGTGAGAGAGGTGGGTGGGTGAGTGAGATGGGTAGGTGGGTGAGTGAGAGAGGTGGGTAGGTGGGTGAGATGGATAAGTGAGTGAGAGAGGTGGGTGGGTGAGTGAGATGGGTAGGTGGGTGAGTGAGAGAGGTGGGTAGGTGGGTGAGATGGGTAGGTGGGTGAGTGAGAGAGGTGGGTAGGTGGGTGAGATGGGTAGGTGGGTGAGATGGATAAGTGAGTGAGAGAGGTGGGTGGGTGAGTGGGATGGGTAGGTGGGTGAGTGAGAGAGGTGGGTAGGTGGGTGAGATGGGTAGGTGGGTGAGTGAGAGAGGTGGGTAGGTGGGTGAGAGAGAGAGATGGGTAGGTGGGTGACAGAGAGGTGGGTGAGTGAGAGAGGTGGGTGGGTGAGTGAGATGGGTAGGTGGGTGAGTGAGAGAGGTGGGTGGGTGAGTGAGATGGGTAGGTGGGTGAGTGAGAGAGGTGGGTGGGTGAGTGAGATGGGTAGGTGGGTGAGTGAGAGAGGTGGGTAGGTGGGTGAGATGGATAAGTGAGTGAGAGAGGTGGGTGGGTGAGTGAGATGGGTAGGTGGGTGAGTGAGAGAGGTGGGAGGTGGGTGAGATGGGTAGGTGGGTGAATGAGAGAGGTGGGTGGGTGAGTGAGATGGGTAGGTGGGTGAGTGAGAGAGGTGGGTAGGTGGGTGAGATGGGTAGGTGGGTGAGTGAGAGAGATGGGTAGGTGGGTGAGTGAGAGAGGTGGGTAGGTGGGTGAGATGGGTAGGTGGGTGAGATGGATAAGTGAGTGAGAGAGGTGGGTGGGTGAGTGAGATGGGTAGGTGGGTGAGTGAGAGAGGTGGGTAGGTGGGTGAGATGGGTAGGTGGGTGAGTGAGAGAGGTGGGTAGGTGGGTGAGATGGGTAGGTGGGTGAGTGAGAGAGGTGGGTAGGTGGGTGAGTGAGAGAGGTGGGTGGGTGAGAGAGATGGGTAGGTGGGTGAGTGAGAGAGGTGGGTGGGTGAGAGAGATGGGTAGGTGGGTGAGTGAGAGAGGTGGGTAGGTGGGTGAGATGGGTAGGTAGGTGAGTGAGAGAGGTGGGTGGGTGAGAGAGATGGGTAGATGGGTGAGTGAGAGAGGTGGGTGGGTGAGAGAGATGGGTAGGTGGGTGAGTGAGAGAGGTGGGTAGGTGGGTGAGATGGGTAGGTAGGTGAGTGAGAGAGGTGGGTGGGTGAGAGAGATGGGTAGATGGGTGAGTGAGAGAGACGTGTGGGTGAGAGAGATGGGTAGGTGGGTGAGTGAGATGGGTAGGTGGGTGAGTGAGAGAGGTGGGTGGGTGAGTGAGATGGGTAGGTGGGTGAGTGAGATGGGTAGGTGGGTGAGTGGGAGAGGTGGGTGGGTGAGTGAGAGAGGCGTGTGAGTGAGTGGGTAGCTGGATGGGCAGTTTGGTGAGGGAGTTGTCTTGTGGGTCAGGGTGGGTATTGGGTGGTCAGGGTTAGTCGTTAGTCGAGGTATCGGGGGTAGCTGGGTCGAATCAGGGGAGTGGTCGGGTCGGGAGTTAGTCATGTTGTCAGAGGATAGTTTGGTGGTCACTTGGTCATCGGGCTGGGTAAACAATGTAGTTGGGGTCGGTGGGTGATCAAGGGTAGTCGGGTTAGGTCAGGGTGTAGCTGGGTAGTCAGTGGGTATTCAGGTCAGATTGGGGTTAGATAAGCAGTGGGTGGGTATTCGGGTCAGGTCAGGATTGGTCGGGTGGTAAGGGGGTAATTGGGTTAGTTGGATGATCGAGGGGGTAGTCGGGTTGAGGAGTAGCCAGGTTGAGGGGTAGTCAGGTCGGGTTGGGGGTATAGTTGGGTGGTCAGGGGTGGTGGTCAGAGAGCCTGAGGTGTGATGGGGGCAGGGTTAGTTGTGGAGTTACCAGGCCCTGACTTTCACGCTTGGCGTGTGCGCCAAGTTGCTAGGCCTGGAAGCGGATGTGAAATGCGTTTCCAGCAGTGCTCGACCCCTGAACAAATTAACGGCTAGCCAGCGTGAAACACACGCTGAGAAAGCTGCCGGGGGGGTGGGGAGGGGGTGGTGGGTGGTGGGGGGGAGACGGGAAGAGGGTGGGCAACTTCCGTGAGTCCCTTTAAGGCAGGCAGCCGCTGCGGGGCTGCATCAGGGAGCTGCAGACCTGGACAGATTAAATAACAAGAAAAAATGCACCAAACAGTGTCTCGGCAGCACTTTCAAGCTCCCGACAGCAGAACTCAAAAAACATCAGTCTCCAGATATCTTTTTTTTATTATATGTCCCCCCCGGACATTTTCATCCTGCCCTTGGATGAGGTTTCATTAAAAACGGACTGTCCATCTGCCCGTTTTCCCCATGCGATGAACACAAAATCGCACGGGCAATATAAAATTACAGACAATAGGGTTTTTAAAGGCCTTAATTGGTCCTTTAATTGTCGGTGGGCGTGGCTCTGACTCCTGCACACGCCGGCCAACCTCAATATTGCTCATGTGCGGGACACACACCTGACATTATTTTGTGCAATTTCATGTACATTCGGCTCTGGTGAGCACCAGCCCAGTCAACGTAAAATCCTGGCCCAGATGTTAGATCAGGTTTCAACCTGTCTAACACTTCCTGGTACCTGTCCAGTTAAGTCCCACGGATTGTCCCAAGCCTCTGACTCTAACTCAGACTCGGAGACCATATTCAGACGGTCCTGGGGAGCAGGGGAATTGTCCATCGGAAGTTTAAACTTCCCAGGCAAATCCACGTAGGTCCACATGCCAGGAGTCCCACTGGGTCTGACCCGCATCTTTAGTTGCACGTCTGTCCGGAGACCGGAGGATTTGACTCCGGATTTTGAAATTCCAGCAAGCCTTCAGAAATTACAGCTCTTGACTGTAAATCACAAGCATTGGCAGCACAAGAAGCAGGGGAAAGGGACGCACCATGCATCTATTACAAGTTAAAAACCTCAATCTCAGGATAAATGGTCAAACAACTGAAAGAACACAAGAAACAAAAGGAATGGACTCAGCATTTTGTGATATAAATGACCGTGCTGATATTCACCATTTCAACACTTGCTCAGTTGGAGAATCACAAGTTTTGTAGCAAATCCCCTCAAGCCCTGACAATCCAGTGTTAATACACTTGTACCTTCATCAGAACACAATCCCTGTGGGCCAGGCTGTCTGCTGAGGTGGTTGAAAGCTTTGGGACACTGTATTAAAATGTAACAGCCAATAGCCAGAAGCTTGTAAACACACAAAGAGGGAAATAAAGAAAGAAAGGGGAGAGGATTTGGAAGAGCGTGTATTTATGTAGTGCCTTCCACAACCTCAGGGCACCCAAAGCACTTCATAGCCAATTAATTACTTTTGCAGCATTGTCGTTTCTCGCAATAGAGGAAACACTGCAGCCAATTTACACACAGCAAGACCCCACACACACCACTGAGATAAATGACTACAGTGTCTGTTTTTGTTTTACTGATGTTGTTTGAGGGATAAGTATATCACCAGGACATGAGGACGAACTCTGTTGCATTTCCTGAAATAGTATTGTGGAAGCTTTTATGTTCACCTGAGAGGAGAGGACCAACAGGGCTTTGGTTCAACATCTCAACTGATAACCAGCACTTCTGCCAATACGTAGCACTCCCCCAGTAATACACTGAAGTGCCAGCTAAGGTTATGGGCTGAACTTTTACCATGTCGGGATGAGTCGAGGGGCCTTTTAAAATGGGGGGTCCCAATGCTGGATTTCCTGACCTCATTCCCAGGCTATCTGATTTCCAAGAGTGCCTATCGAGGATAGGGGCTGGTTCCTGTCAGAAGCCCGCGTCTATAGCACACTGGACCTGGCCGGCTCCATTGCAGAGATAGGCATATCCTACTCCCCTGCAATTTTCATGGAGTTGGGCCAGGTTTTTAAAGAGTAGTGGTTCAAGGCTCCTCAGAGATGTCATGAACCCTAGTCTGCATGAGGTGACCTTTTCAAAAGGTAAGTTCAAAAGGTCACCCTCATGTCCCCTAATGCCAAGGTAAGGCCCCCCAACCACCTCCAATGGCCCCTCAAAACTCTTCTGCCAAGTTATGCCACTCCTGTGCTCTTTAACCCACTTTATACTATAAAGAACCAATGATCCCAATTTTGACAGTACGATGTGTAAAAAAAGCTTTTTTTAAAAAAAATTCACTCTTTCACACATTATTTTCCACTATGTTTCAAAAAAAGCCATTTCACCACAAGGTAATAAGTGTCAATCACCCAGATCCTTTAAAGTATCAATAATAGAAACTATAAATGCTTGAAACTACTTAACCTGGCATAAATTAAACATTGTGAAATTGATGCAGAGACCATAGAGCTAGAGCTGTCAATAGGAACATAGGATTTAGGATCTTGAGTAGGCCATTCGGCCTTTCAATCATGTTCCACCATTCAATAACATCGTGGCTGATCTGGGTGTGGCCTCAACTTCACTTTGCCCTCTAACCCCTATAACCCTCAACACCCTTGTCCATCAAAATCTGTCTAATTCTGCCTTGAATAAATTCAATGACACAGTCTCCACTGCTTTCTGAGAAAAAGAATTCCAGACACTAATGACCCTTTGAGAGAGAAAAATTCTTATTTCCATCCTAAACATCTTATTCTTAAACTATGCCCCCTATATAATAACATAATATTATATAAGCTTACGTAATTAGACTTGGCTGAGAGCCAAGAAGTCCATTACTCTTGTTGAAACAGCTGCACCTCACAGAAAATATTGCTTGATTGACAGCTTAGATTCTCTGATCCCTGCCACCAATTTCATGATGTTTATTTACACAAGGTTAAGTGGTTTCAAGGAGTTTGTAGTTTTTGTTATTGATAAGGGTCTGGATGCTTAACACTTACCACCTTGTGAAGAAATGACCTTTTTGACATAGTGGAAAGCAATGAATGAATGACTTTTAAAAACTTTTTAAAAATCCTACTGTCACTGTAGGGTTCATTGGTTCTATAGCTTGGCACAGAGGGCATGTAGGGCCATGGGGGAATCAATGGGGGGCTTTACCTTGGCATAGGGGGCAAGAGAGGTCTTTGGGGTGGGTCAGGAGGCATTGTCTGTCATTTGAGCATGAGATAGCATGAATGGGGCTTGGGGGGTGCATGTACCTTGCGAGGGGTGGCGTGAGGTGTGGGAGCTGGACAGCCTTTTTGCTTTTATTCCAATTGAGATGAAGTCCCACAGCACCGAGGTGATCCTTTCAAACAGTCCACCTCGGCAGCCCTTGTGGCTGCTCCAAACTTCGTGCTGCCCGATTGACGACCACACCCAAGCCTCCTGGCAATGAAGATCCCATCTTTGCTGGAACCTTCCCCCAAGGCAGACGGGCCGAGCCGGGAATTTCCTGTTCCCTGCCTCTAGGATGAAAATTCAGGCCTGTATGCTCATGGGTCTAAAGTGGCAAGTGGGCCCACAACTTCCTGACTCAAGGATAAGAGTGCTAACTGAGCCACAGACAACACCATTTTACATAGTGGTGGACTATAGAAACAACCAGGGGTACGGAGAAAAGGCAGGGCAATGGCACTAGGTCATCACGCTCATTTGGACAGTGGGTGCAGACATGATGGGCCGAATGGCCTTCTTCTGTTCCATTAAAATTCTGTGATTCTGTGACTATGGAGATGGCCTTCACTGTGGAGCACTATGTAATATTAACCATTTTGTTTCTGCCATCTAACTACTTTGTGCATGTTGAAGCGATTGACGTGTTTGTTCCATTTTCTAAGAAACCATTACTACGTCAATACTAGTCCACCCAATACTATATCTAGCATTTAAATGTACCTCGGGTGTGTTGTGGTACTGCAGCCAAGGTAATCTGGCTGAGTTTTAATGGGGGTGACAACTGCAGACAGCTCCAACAGTTAAAGTGACAAAATCGACTCCATTCTCAAAGGATCCCAAATCACATACACCTTCTAACTCCCAATGTTACTGGTGAACTCCGCTGCTTCAAAGGAAAAGGTGCAAGAAACAGTACCTGTATTGCACAACCCATTCTGATGGACTATTAGATTTGTATGTTATACAGCTAACTCATCTCTCTACTAACAGGCTACATTTTCATATATGTCTGTCTGTGTAAGATTGTCACACTATAATTAACATGCCCTCTAATGGAAGCAATGCAGCGCCACCACTAGCTGGAAGATATTATTACAGTGTGACTGGTTTACATAGCCAGTTCCTATTATAAATAGGAGACAGAGATTTATAATGGGAACATGAGGACAAAATGTATGATTTTAAAAATGGAAATTTTAGTCTTGACTTCCCATGTGGAATTCCAGGGATGTTCGACCATATAATAGTTGTACAGTTCTCAGAGAGGGCTCATATCTGTATCACATATCTCATTATGCAATCCTCATTATGCAAGCTTGGCTGAGAGCCCAGACTTCCATTACTTTGTTGAAACAGGTGCATAGAAAGGAAAACATTGCTTGATTGACAGTTCAAGCTTCTTTTCTAAGATCTGTTTTGCCAATGGCTCTATGTTTATTTGCACAAGATAAACAGATGTCAAGTGCTTATAGTTTCTGTTACTGATACTTGAAAGATCTGGTTGTACTACAAGTTGGCATACAGGGTATGAGGGGCCATTGGGGATGGGTAGAATGCATGGGTTGGCATGGGGAGTGGGTGAGGGATAAGGGCTGTGAGGGGTGAGGGCTAGAGGACCTAATATCTAACAAAACAAACTGAGATAAAGTCCCAGAGAACCAAGGCTGGCTGGCTAAGAGGCCTGCCTGATCATTCAGCAGGCCCTGCGGCCACCTCTGATCTTCATCTGGGGAAAACGGACCCGATTCCATCACACACCTGCCCCCTGGAGTAAAAATAGTGCTGTTTGCGGTACTTTTGCCTCTTGCGGGTGCATTGGAAATGTTCTAACTTGAGCTACCCACCATGGTGGTGAAAACCTGGGACTCCATCCTGCACTCTGACCAACAGCCTCTGGAGCAATTAAACTCCAGAAAGGGGAAGACTGATAGAGGTATTTAAGGTTAGGAAGGGGTTGATATAGTAAACATGAAGAAGATATTTCTGCTTGTGGGAAGACCAAAACTATTTTAATTTTGTTATCTTTATCATAATAAAATTATTATGAATATAAGATAGTTACTGATAAGTCCAACTAGAAATTCAGAAGAGCAATCTTTAGGCATTCTGTGGTTAGAGTATGGAACCCAGCAGGGTTGAGGTGAATAGCATAGATATATTAAAGAGGAAGCTAGGAAGGTAGCTGAGATATAAAGGAATAGAAAAATATTAAGTAAGGTGGCTTGTGTGGAGAATTTACAATGGGATAGGTTTATCAGGCTGAACGGCCTGCTCCTGTGCTATAAATACTATGTAAAGTTTATTGGACTTCTTGGCCAGAATTTTTCCCTCGTTGGGTGGGCTTGGTGGGAGCGGGTGGGGGGATCGGGAAGCCGACTGCTGCCAATTAAGGCCCACCCTGGGTGGATAGCGAGCGGCAGCGCTGAGCGCTACCTGTGTGGGCGGGGGCAGAAGGGAGAGTGGGCCTGGTGAGCAGTTCACACACGTGGGCGAGAGAGCGCTTCAATCTCCCTGACACACGGAGCTACCCCAGGGAGATTGATGAGCTTTTTAAAGAAATTAATAACGATAGTAAAAATTAAAAAAAAAAACACGTCCCCTCATGTGACTGTATCACATGAGCTGGGACATGGTTTTTAATTCAAAAACTAAGTTTTTATTCAGTGTTTATTTGCTTTAGGAAAACTCATCCCGCCCGTGGATGAGGTTTCCTAAAAAACGTAAAGGCCGCTTGGCCTTTTTGTCTACCCACCAACTGTAAGGTTGGACGGGCAGTGATAATTTGATTTTAATTGGCTGATTAATTGCCTTATTAGGCCTTTCAGTTATCGGTGGGCACAGAGCCGACTCTGGTGTTTGCCCGCTGAACGAAATGTCGTCCAAATGCGCAATGTCATTGGGACGCATGCCGGACATGATCACGCGTCATATTATGCTCACGTGTGTCCCTTGTGGATGTAGTCTACGTACTGGGCAAATCCTCCCAACCATGACAGGTGGGGTGCTACATAGGGGGGGGGGAGGGGGAGGAGCTTCAAAGGGAGTGGGGGCGTGGCATGCCTGCACCGTATGAAATGAGAGTCCCACCCTAGAAGCCCACAACCCAGCAAGGTGAGGGCTGGAGGGCAGCAGCATTTGCGATCCTGCCTCCTGAGGCTTCCCAAGCCACAAGTGTATTTTTCACTCGTCCCTGTCACCTTTAATTAGAGGCAAATTTACTCAAAGCCAATTTCTTGTGGTTGAGTGGACCAAATGCAGGTTTAGTAATTGTAATCTCTAACTGAAGGGCAGCAAACAGAAACCACTAATACGGTTTCATTATGTTATAATTAATGGTCCTCTTCTCATCCAAGCCATTGTACTCTGAATCTGAACTGCTCATTAACAACCTCCATCACCATCACTAACTTCCCCACTCCCTTACTTTACATCAGCTTAGACTGACTCTCTCAAGTTCTGTCGAAGGGTCATGAGGACTCGAAACGTCAACTCTTTTCTTCTCCGCCGATGCTGCCGGACCTGCTGAGTTTTTCCAGGTAATTCTGTTTTTGTTTTGACTCTTAAAGTTACTGCCTCTCATTCACACCATCTAAAACTCCCTGCTGGATTTCCCATGGTGACAGTTGCTGTGCTGCAGTAATATCTTCCCTTGTGGGAGAGAGGAAAAGAACTGTTGTACAGTTTCTGTGCTTTAAGGTGCTTGCTGGAAGTGTTTGGATTGAATTGCCAGTATGTGGAGGATGTGTTGACTGTAGGAGTAGCTGACACAGTAACTAACAACAAACCCCTTTCATTCCTCAGCCACTTGAGAGAGACAGAATGCTGTTCATCATTATAAAAACCACGCAGCTCTGACCTTGCATGAACACCCCAGCAGCAAATCTGCTCTTTGCTCACAGATCTAATAGCATCAACCTGTCAATCACATCTTCAAGCCTCTTTTGTAATGCTCACTACCCATAATGCTTTCCTGCCACACTTCTCCTCCACACCTGGCTGGAGGTCCAGAACTGGGGCTGAGGGTCACAGGATAAGGTGCTGGCCATTTAGTACTGCGATGAGGAGAAACGGCTTCATTCGGAGAGCTGCGAATCTTTGGAATTCCTTTCCAAAGAGGGCTGCGGATGCTCAATTGTTGAGTGTATTCGAGGCAGGGTTTGATACATTTTTAGGGAATTAAGGGACATGGGGATAGTGTGGGAAGCTGGTAGAAGAGCAGCCATGATTGCATTGAATGGCAGAACAGGCTCGAAGGGCTGAATGGCCTACCTACCCCTGTTTCATGCTTCTATCATGCTAAACATACTTTCTTTAAAATCTTTTTCTTCTACTGAGCTCTGATTTCATTTTTCTTTCTATCTCCTGCTGAGGGCAGCCCTCTCAATGCCAGTCACTCTCCACCTACACTCTCCCTGACAATACTGTACCATGTCACATCCCTCCCTTCATTTACAGAGGCTCCAGACTTTTCTTTTTGTGTGTGGCAGCTCACATTCTGTTGTGCCGATGAAACACAGGTGGTGCAGTTAAAATGGGGAGTGCAACTCATCGAGGCAAAACAAATTAAAACAAGGATAGCGGATAGTGCATGGCACAAAATTCATTCCACTCGGTTAATTCCATCACAGCATCACAGTTGGAACCTACTCAAGAATTCAGTTTAAATGATAAGCCTTTCTGTTCAGTGAATTGATGTTGAGTAATGGATATTCGGGTCTGATTGCGAGGCAATACCATAATTCAGGATTCGGATCACATTAGCTGTGAGAGTGCAGTTTGAGCCATTTACAGCGGCCGTCCTACCTCTGAGATAAAAGTTTGCTGCTGCATTCTCTGTCCATTTTTGATTAAAGGAATGTGTGTTCAGCATTACTGTCCAGCGCTGACACCCATACTGAAGGGATAATCCTCGAATAATCACTACAATGTTTTTTCCTGTCTTCTTTTCCTCCCCTCTCCTGAGACTTGTGCTGTGCTTGGTTCCACTGGTACTGAACCCTCTCTAGTACCTGGTCAATGTAGCCACCCTTCATTGGTGAACATCAGCACCTTGTTTGACCCAGGGAATCCAGTCTTCATGCTCAGCAGCCATCACTATTCCAGAAGGGGTCATCAGGCAGCAGTCAAGAACAGGAATCCAAGTTGATTTTGCCTCTGCACAGCTAATTTCATTCCTTACAACCCTGGTTTGGATGATATCAGCTATACCAGTAAAAAACAAAGAAAGAAACTTGAACTTATAGCACGACTTACACAATTTCAGGATATCGCAAAAGTGCTTTACGGCCAATGAGCTACTTCTTGAAGTGCCCTTACTGCTGTAATATAGAAAATGCAGCAGCTAATTCTGCATACAACAAACCCCCACAAACAACAAGGGGATAAATGGCCACCTAGCCTGTTTCAGTGACGTTGGTTAAGGATAAATATCAGCCAGTTCACCAGGGAGAGCTCTCCTTTTCCTTTGAACAGTGCATTTGGATTTATCTCCTTAAACCTGAGAGAGCAGACTCAATCCTGGCTTTCAAAAGGGAATTGGATAATTACCTGAAGGGAAAACACTTGCAGAGCTATAGGTAAGGATGGGGGAATGGGACTAACTAGCTAAACTGCTCTTGTAGAACAATTGGTCGATGGACCAATTGGCCTCTTTCTGTGCTGCAACCACTCCATGATTCTATGAAGTCTCAACTTAATATCACATCCAAAAGGTGGCACCTCCAACAGTGCAGCACTTCCTTAGCCCTCCATGGGGACACCCATTTGCATTACATCTCAGGAATAAGGACTTCTATTCAAATTCAATTAATTAAATCTGGAATTGAAAGCTAGTCTCAGTAATACCATGAAGCTATCATTGATTGTTGTAAAAGCTCATCTGGTTCACTATTGTCCTTTAGGGAAGGAAATCTGCCATCCTTACCCAGTCTGGCCTACATGTGACTCCAGACACACAGTAATGTGGTTGGCTCTTAACTGCCCTCTCAAATGGCCTAGCGAGCCACTCAGTTCACAGGCAATTAGGGACGGCCAATAAATGCTGGCCTTGTTGGTGACACCAGCGTCCCACCAAAGAATAGAAGAAAATTCTGAATCTGTAATTTAAACCCAGAAAAATGTCATCTCCCTCTGAGGGACAGATATGGGCTCAGCAGAGTAATTACTTGACATGTTAGGTTACGGGGATCCTTCCATTTAAATCTTTGACACAGACCTTGTGTACAATTTAGCTGAAATAATCAGTCAGCAAACACAAAGCACCCCAACGTATACAACAACTCCTGTGAATCTCTCCAGCTGCAGTCTGTTCACCCTAGCATCACTACAGTTAATTAAACCATTTGCTTGTTAGCTGTCGATTCTAAATTCAAATCTAATGCCTGTAGCTGGTTGAACTTTCATGCAAATCGCACATGTTGAGCTGCTTAAAAAGGACTATTTAAAAACATAATTGTGCAGCTATTACTTACGTGTTTAATAATGGTGGGGGAGACAGATAAGGAAGGTGTTAAGATAATTGTTTCCCTGGACAAGTGAGGACACACTACAGTGATTGAAGGAATAATTGGTCTGATCTCACAAACATTTAGAAGACCTGGTGATGCTGCAGTTTTTTGGCAAATACAAGATAAAAGATTAACAATTCTTCTAGCCAATTCTATACATGCACAGACTTTCATTAGCCACCTACATCATTGAAACGCATCCAGTTAGGGTTTGCGATCAAGAAATATTTAAGAAAACCATGTCACACAATAAAAATGTTTATATTCTTGTATTATATTCCATTTTAAATAATCTCTGACGTTTCAAAAATAAACTAAAATTGAAAGACTGCCGGTAAGGTTGACAGTAGACCAAAAATCACTGCAGCATTCTCCCAGGCTGGTGTTTTGTGTACACTTATGTCCACTATATCATCATCATTGGAAACTCAGTTCTCCTTTTTGTGCCTTGCTATACGAATGTTGATGCTTTCTACACAACTTTGGGATCATATTTTTTTACATTCTCCATAGACACTGATAAACTTTGATAAGATTCAAGCTTTAGCTATTCGCTGAAAGAATAACCTGGCAAGATCTCATATTTTAAAACTTTTACTGTAACAAATGAAAAAAACAACATATCTGACTAAGCACTATTTTTGTTTTGTGGGTAACTTATACGTTAACAACAGAAAGTGACATTCGCCTTGTATACTTATGCCTCATCACACTGTCTATGGGATTGCCGATCTTTTAGCAACAGTCCACAGTTACTTGCAGCTTCCAGTGGGTTCCTGCATCTGTTTGCCAAGTATTAGCTTCGAGTGACAATTTCCAGGTGATTTCCTCAGTTTTCGGAGAGTTTCTTTAATCCACCACAAGTGGTAGCCTGTTCTGATGATTCTTCTTCCCCTGGCTATGCCAGAACAAACCTCCTGGAATCCCTAATTGGCTGCAGGAAGCATCTCTACAACTAGAGACTGCGTCCCTTCCAATCTGGCTCAACCAGCTCATAAAGCCAAGCAGCCTTTACCCTCCAATAATAAAATGCTGGAAAAACTCAGCAGGTCTGGTAGCATCTGTGGAGAGGGAAACAGAGTTTATTGTTTTGACTCTTCTTCAGAACGAGAGAGAGGTAGAAATGTGATGGGCTTTATGGTGTTGAAAATGAGGGAAGGGGGAGGTGGAGAAAAATAGAAGATCAGGGATAGGTTAGAGGGCGGGGTAAATTAAATGACACACATGTTATGGAACACAAGACACAGGGAGATGTAATGATAATATTAAAGACTAAAGCTTTGATCCAAAATAGGTGTTAATAGCAGAATTAAGGTCAGTGCCATCTAAAAGCAAAACACAAGGACAAGATACAGACTGACACTCAGGAGAAAAAATTCAAAATGGAGGAGAGAGTTCATGGTATGAAGTTGTTGAACTCAGTGTTAAATCCGGAAGGCTGTAAAGTACCTAGTCGGAAGATGAGGTGCTGTTCCTCCAGTTTGCGCTGGGCTTCACTGGAACAATGCAGCAGGCCAAGGACAGAAAGGTGAGCATGAGAGCAGGGTGGTGAATTGAAATGGCAAGCAAGCAGAATGTTGAGGTCACAGTTGTGGACTCGGTGAAGGTGGTTGGTCTCCCCAGTGTAGAGAAGACTGTATTGTGAGCAGCGAATGCTGTAGGCTATATCGCAAGGAGTGCAAGTAAATCACTGATTCGCTGTCAAGAAGGGTTTGAGACCTTGGAGAGTGAGGAGGGAGGAGGTAAGGAGCAGGTGTCACACCTCCTGTGATTGCATGGGAAGGTGCCATGGGAAGGGATAAGGAATCACAGAATCACACAGTGCAGAAGAGGCCCTTCGGCCCATCGAGTCTGCACCGACACATGAAAAACACCTGACCTACCTACCTAATCCCATTTACCAGCACTTGGCCCATGGCCTTGAATGTTATGACGTGCCAAGTTCTCATCCAGGTACTTTTTAAAGGATGTGAGGCAACCCGCCTCCACCACCCTCCCAGACAGTGCATTCCAGACCATCACCACCCTCTGGTAAAAAAGTTTTTCCTCACATCCCCCCTAAACCTCCTGCCCCTCACCTTGAACTTATGCCCCCTCGTGACTGACCCTTCAACTAAGGGGAACAGCTGCTCCCTATCCACCCTGTCCATGCCCCTCATAATCTTGTACACCTCGATTATATCGAGGTCAGGAATTGGGGGTGATAGAGGAATGAGCCAGGGTGTCATGGAGGGAATGGTCCCTTTGAAATGCTGACAGGGAGGTGAGGGGAAGATGTGTTTAGTGGTGGCATCATGCTGGAGTTGGCAGAAATGGCAGAGGATGTGGAGGCTGGTGAGATGGAAAGTGGTGACAAGGGGACCCTATCATTGTTCTGGGACAGACTGGGAAGGGGTGAGGGCAGAGGTGCGGGAGATGGGTCAGACTTGTTTGAGGACCATGGCAACCACAGTGTGGGGGCTTCCTCAGCTGAGGAAGAAGGAAGACATGTCACAAGTGCCGTTTTGGAAAGTGGCATCATCAGAACAGACGTGATGGAGGTGAAGGACCTTCACTGAGAGAATGGGATGGAGTCCTTACAGGAAGCAGGATGTGAGGAACTGTAGCCGAGGTAGCTGTGGGAGTCGGTAGGCTTGTAATGAATATTAGTAGACAGTTCATCACCAGAAATGGAGACAGAGAGGTCAAGGAAGGGAACGGAAGTGTTGGAGATGGACCATGTGAAAGTGAGAGGGGGTGGAAATTAGAAGCAAAATTGATGAATTTTTCCAGACCAGACAAGAGCATGAAGCAGCATCAATACAGTCATCGATATACTAGAGAAAGAGTTGTGAGAAGGGGCCTGAGTAGAACTGGAACAAGGAATGTTCCACATATCCCAGAAAAAGACAGGCATGACTGGGGGCCATGTAGGTACCCATAACCACATCTTTTATTTGGAGGAAGTGAGACAAGTTAAAGGAAAAACTGCTCCATGACAGAACTCCCTCAGCTATCTCAATTACACCTCTTCCTGCACAGATCCTCAGTGGAGCCCTGGAAGGAGCCATTGCTGTAGAAATTGAGCACGGTGGTCATCTTCACTGTCAATGGCAGTGGAAGCCCTCTGAGTCCCCATGGCACCAAATCCTGCAGAAGGTGGCATATGTGAGTGACCAGTTCCCTTGACAAGCGCAGTCATCGGTGACACCAGTTCTCACTGATCTGCAGGAAGCTCATGCACTGTCTATAAACCCTGGGTCTAGTGAGCTGCCTACGAATGATGGCTCTGTGGGGTTCATCCTCTGCATAAGGAGGGGGGCTGTGTTGTCCCTTGGTCTTGAGGGTTCTGCTCCTTCCTTATGTGATTCGGGTGCCTCTGTTGTGGTCTTCTCCATCTTATCTCCTGCCTTTTAGCAACCAGGCAGACAGTGAGATCACCAGACTCCAGCTTCCTGATAGTCTCCTCACTGCAATACCAAAGAGAGAGACGGAAGGGTCAGCAATTGTCTTCTAAGGACCGCTCTTGGTCAAGTCATCACCTGCCTCTCAAGACCCCTTTATGCATGCCAGAGAGTCCAGGCCACCACATGGATGCCCAGTGTTTAGTATGTATGATGGTTCACTATGCCCGCACCCAGCACGGCTCCACACCACATGACCAAGTGGCAGCAGCTTTGGCCAATTGACTGCATCCTGATCTCTCATCTCAGGCGCAGGCATTTTCCTAACCTGGACTCCAAGGCTTCTCGGTTTGCTTGTACCATGAGGGTGACTTTTCAATTCCTACTTAAACATAAAGCAAGGGATTCTGAGCACACTCCTCCATCAGTGTTCTGTGGCCAGCTTTCCCAAGGGAATGCTCAGGCTTGCCCAGTCACACAATGGTTCTGCAGCACCATAGCACCCATTTGATTGCGAAGTCTGCGCACGAGGGGTTGAAAGTAGAGGAGCAAACATTGGCACTGTCAGGAATTATCGGAGTGGGCACAATTGCTTGACTAGTCCGACTCCAAGCATATCAGTTGAGCTCTATCTCGATGGTCTCAGCTGCAGAAGAGTGCTCAACTTTGACATGCTTTTCCATTTGAATGGCCTATTTCTTCCCCACTCCCCCACCACCTCCCCAACCCAGCATATGTTAGTGTGCAACCTCCATTCTGTGCTGCAATGACACCCCCTATCCTTATACTGTTGCTCTTGCCACAAGGTTCCCTTCTCTCCCGTCTCCCCAGCCTTAGCCCCGGCACCAGAACCCAGCCACGAAGAAGCCACTGTGAAGACTCGCCTGTGACCCCCCACCCTCACCTTGAATCCACGGAGCCGTTTCCTATCATTGGCATCCTTGCCAGCGCTGCACTAAGTTGTGTGCGCTTACCTCCGAGTTCCCCTCAAAGTTCAGCTCGCCAGGTGCACACCTTTTAAAGCAGCTGTAAGTCATGCCGTTTGAAAATCACACCAATGTGGCCACAATAATGATATGCAAATGTTTTCAAATTAAGTTCCCAATGTCTCACGGTGGAAAACGTGGTCCACCATTGACAGCAGTGGGGAGATCCCGGCCCAATCCCTTCATCTGGCAGCTGCCCTACTGGTACTCTTCTGCTCCCTCCTATCGCCTGCCCCCTGTGCCTGCAGGAGAGATGGTAAATGTCAGTGATTGGGTTGCGCTGTGTTTGGGTGATAGCCTGCCTTAGCTGAATAGCTGGGAAACCTGTGAAGCCAGTGAGAGGTCAGTGTGAGGTTGGCATCATTGGAAGGTGTTTGAGTGAGGTGAATGTTAGATGTGAGCCCTGACTGCGGGGCTCTGGTTCCGGGTGAGTGGTGGTGGTGGTGTGGCACACTGAGTAGCATGAGAGCCTGGTGGTCTGGTGGGTATGGTATGTGATGTGAAGACACATTCACCAACCATGTGAGTTCATTAAGCTTCTTCAAGCACTGCTGTTAGGTCCTCAAAGCCAGACTCCGAACAGTAAACTCCCTGGCAACCTGCTCCCCTCTCTGAGACCCTCTGTGGATTTTTTCAGCCCTCTGTGGATGGATTGGAAGGCGGTGGGTGTCACAAAAAATATTGAGAGAAGGTGGGGTGATGGTGGCGTGCCCTTCACTTCCCTTCCACTATGCCCCCTGGGGGGTGGTTGGTTGGTGGGGTGGGGGGGTGGGTAGCCACCCTTAATTAATTGGTTGTCACTGACAAGATGTGGTCCCAGATCCCATCGTGCTGGGTTGCCCCCCCCACCCCGACAATCCCCGACTTTCGAGTCTGCCAGCAGGAGAGTCTCACTCGGTGCCATCATTAAATTCCTTTCATTGACACAGAGAGACAGACAGGGGCTTTGAAAGCAAGCTTTCCAGACAGCTAGCCAGACTTAGACTGATAACATGACACCTGTTTTCAGAAAACAAGTTGTTTTGATTCAAATTGCTCAGGCAAAAACCCTCAGAAATATAACACACAATAAGGGGCTTGTTCTAAAACCAATAGATTTTCTTTATATTCAAAACTTAGATCAACCAGTAGTCAGATCTGTGAACTCCACAAGGAAGTCAGATCTCCGCAGCTGGAGGGTTGAGATCTTATAAGATCTCCACATTAAACTCAGATAAAGACAGCAAATGCTCTGCATTGTGCTTGATTGTAAGCATAAAACTAATTTGTTTGGCTATCTTAACTATTTTCATTCTTAAGTTGATTTGAGATTTGAAGTGAGTACTTTGAGATGAATTGTTTATCTTGTATCTTATATTATTGTTGTATTAAAAACAATATCATAAGGTGATCCAAGGTTTAAATTTATAACAGTATTATAGAAACCATTAAACAGGTTGTAGTCTCATTTTGTAAAACCTACAAACTCTATAACTCTTCTAGAATTCTTAATGATCAGATTCTAAGTTCTGATAGAGGAGACTCAATGAGACACTGGTCTGTTATGTTCTTCCATAGATAATTTTGTTTAGTTTGAAAACTCCTGGAAGAAAAGGCATTTCATCTTAAAGCCAAATTGCCATCGAGCATACCTGGCTAAACTTTGAATGATGAGTTAGAATTTCTTTTTAGTTGAGGTTTTAATCTAGCAATAAGTTTGAAAGGAAGACTTACGCTGGCTGGGCAGTGGGGGGAGGTGGGGGTTAGTGGGATGGGGGTGCGAGGGCTGGAAGGTGGGTGGGTGCAGTGGGAGTGTTGGAAATGATAGAACTCTAACAAAGAAAGGTCCACAGAAGCTGCAAGGGTTGAGTTGCTTACGGTCTACTTTCTGCATTGCCCATAAAATAGGTTTTAAATATTGTCTCTAGTCATGTATGTAAGCAAGGCATGTAGATTGTGAGAAAGGCTAAGTTATTTTCCCTGTGTTGAACAGGGGAAATGTCTGTTTTGTGCTGTACAGGCCTGAAGCAACCAGAGATAATATAGCAACACAAAAGCAAAGTACTGCATGTACTACAAGGCTGAAATTAATTAAAAAAAAACAAACAAAAGGCTGGAAATGCTCAGCAGGTCTGGCATTGTCTGTGGAAGGAGAAGAGTTGTAATATGGTTTTAAGGGATAGCAGCGTGTCATCACTTTAAGGGAATTGTGTCATGTGATCCAGCCTCACTTCATTTTCACTTTGGCCTGGAGCAGGACACAGACACACAGCACTGCAACTCTTCAAGTTTTCTGCCTATTCACACCTGTTCACATGTGTCTGGAAGGCTGTAAAGTGCCTAACTGAATGCTGAGGGTTTTTTTATTTATTCATTCACAAAATGAGGCCATCACTTGCACATCACTAATTGCCCTTGAGAAGGTGGTGGTGAGCTGTCTTCTTGACCCGCTGCAGTCCATGTGGTGTAGGTACACCCACAGTGCTGCTGGGGACAGTGATCCAGTGACAGTGAAGGAACGGCGATATATTTCAAAGTCAGGTTGGTGCGTGACTTGGAGGGGAACTTCTGGGTGGTGGTGTTCCCATGTGTCTGATACCCTTGTCCTTCTAGATTGCAGTGGTCATGGGTTTGAAAGGTGCTGTCTAAGGAGCCTTGGTGAGTTTCTGAAGTGCATCTTGTAGATGATACACACTGCTGCCACTATTCGTTGGTGGTGGAGGGAGTGAATGTTTGTGCATGTGGTGTCAATTTTTTTGTTACAGATGGTGTCGAGCTTATTGAGTATTCTTGGAGCTGTACTCATCCAGGCAAGTGGAGAGTATTCCATCACACTCCTGACTTGTGCTTTGTAGATGGTGGACAGGCTTTGGGGAGTCAGGAGGTGAGTTCCTTGCCACAGGGTTCCTAGCCTCTGACCTGCTCTTGTAGCCACAGTATTTATATGGCTAGTCCAGTTCAGTCTCTGGTACCATAGAACCATAGAAAAGTTACGGCACAGAAAGAGGCCATTCAGCCCATCGTGTCCGTGCCAGACAAATATAAAAAATAAAAACCTAGTTGCCCATTCTAATCCCAATTTCCAGTGCCTGGTCCATAGCCTTGCAGGTTACAGCGCTTCAGGTGCAGATCCAGGTGCTTTTTAAATGAGCTGAGGTTTCTGCCTCCACCACCAAACCAGGCAGTGAATTCCAGACGCCCATCATCCACAGGGTTTTTCTTCATGTCTCCTCTAATTCTTCAACCAATCACCCTAAATCTATTCCCCCTGATAATTGACCCCTTAGCTGGGAGAAACAGGCCTTTCCTGCCTACCCTGTTTAGGTCCCTCAAAATTTTGTACACCTCAATTAAGTCACCTCTGTTCTAAGGAAAACAACCCCAGCCTATCCAATCTTTCCTCATAGCTGCAATTTTCCAGCACTGGCAACATTCTTGTAAATCTGACAGCGTCTGCTGGGAGGAACACAGTTAACGTTTCGAGTCCGTATGATTCTTCAACAGAACTAAGGAAAAATAGAAAAGAGGTGAAATATAAGCTGGTTTAAGGGGGGTGGGGCAGATAGAGCTGGATAGAGGGCCAGTGATAGGTGGAGATAACCCAAAGATGTCATAGACAGAAGTACAAAGAGGTGTTGCTGGTGGTGATATTATCTAAGAAATGTGATAATGGTGACATTAAGGGTAGAAAGCAGGATGAACAGGGTATAGATACATATTTTCCAACTAGGCACCTTACAGCCTTCCGGACTGAATATTGAGTTCAACAACTTTAGATCATGAACTCTCTCCTCCATCCCCATCCCCTTTCCGATTCCCCTTTTCCCAATAATTTATATAGATTTTTCTTTTCCCACCTATTTCCATTATTTTTAAATGTATTTCCATTCATTGTTTTATCTCTACCTTTTAGCCTATTTCAATCCCTTCCCCCCACCCGACCCCCACTAGGGCTATCTTTACCTTGCTCGTCCTGCTTTCTCCCCTTAATGTCACCTATTATCACATTCCTTAGATAATATCACCACCGTCAACACCTCTTTGTGCTTTTGTCTGTGACATCTTTTGGTTATCTCCACCTATCACAGGCCCTCTATCCAGATCTACCTGTCCCACCCTGCCTTAAATCAGCTTATATTTCACCTCTTTTCTATTTTTTCTTAGTTCTGTTGAAGAGTCACACGGACTCGAAACGTTAACTGTGCTCCTCTCTGCAGATGCTGCCAGACCTGCTGAGTTTTTCCAGGTATTTTTGTTTTTGTTTTGGATTTCCAGCATCTGCAGTTTTTTGCTTTTATCTTCTTGTAAATCTCCTCTGTACTCTCTCCAGAGCAATTATGTCCTTCCTGTAATGTGGTGACCAGAACTGAACACAAAATTCCAGCTGTAGCCTAACCAGCGTTTTATCCAGTCCCATCATTACGTCCCTGCTCTTGTATTCAATACTTTGTCCAATGAAGGAAAGTATTCCATATGCTTTCTTTATCACCTTGTCCACCAGTCTTGCCACCTTCAGGGAGCTGTGGACATGCACTCCAAGGTCTCTTACTTCCTCAGCCCCTCTCAATATCCTCCCTTTTATTGAATATTCTCTTACTTTGTTTGCCCTCCCCAAATGCAATACCTCGCATTTTTCCAGACTGAATTCCATTTTCCACTTCTCTGCCCACTCAGCCAAACCATTGATATCATTCTGGGGTCGACAGCTAACCTCTTCACTATCAACTACACGGCCAATTTTTGTGTCATCTGCAAATTTCCCAAACATGTCTCCCACATTTAAGGTCAAATCATTAATATATAAAACAAACAGCAAGGGCCCCAACACTGATCCCTGTGGAACATCAATGGAAGCCACTTTCCATTCACAAAAACATCCATCGACCATTACCCTTTGTTTCCTGCCACTGAGCCAATTTTGGATCCAACTCGCCACATTCTCCTGTGTCCCATGGGCTTTTACTTTTCTGACCAGGCTGCCACATGGGACCTTGTCAAATGTTTTACAAAAATCCATGTAGACAACATCCACTGCACTACCCTCATTAATCCTCCTTGTTACTTCATCAAAAAATTTGACTACATTAGTAAGACACGACATTTCCAAAACAAATCCTTGCTGACTATCCCTGGTCAGTCCATGCCTTTCTAAGTGGCTATCCTGGCTCTCAGAATTGTTTCCAATAATTTGCCCACCAATGAAGTCAGTCTGTGTGGCCTATAATTTTTTGGCCTGTCTCTTCACCCTTTTTAAAGGATGCTTGGCAGTAATGGTCAGTCACCATTAGCTGGTTCATTCTCCAAGGCTACGCCTTTACCAGAGTCCACTTGCCAACCAATCAGCACTCTCTCCTCATCCAGCAAAAGATGTTTCTTCAACTCACCTTGGCATTCTTGCGATTGCCCTGATGAGTGCAAGACAAAAAGCTTTGACAAAATATCTTTACTCAGCAATATTCAAGTTATTTTTAAATAATGGCACAATGTTCGCAGACCTCCAATCCTCTGGGACATCGTCTGTATCTAGTGAGGATTGGAAAATGATCCTCAGAGTATCTGTTATTTCCTCCCTGGCTTCCTTCAACAGCCTGGGATACAATCCATCCGGCCCTGGTGATTTATCCACCTTCACGGATACCAGTCCCTTCAGTACTTCCCCTCTCACTATGTTTATTGCATCTAATATTTCACCTCCTCTTTAACTAGAATGTCTGCATCATCCCTCTCCTTTGGGAAGGCAGAGACAATGTACTCATTAAGAACCCTGCCCACATTGTCAGCATCCACACGTAAGTTGCTTTTTTTTTATCTTGGATAGGCCTGACCCTTTCCTTAATTATCCTCTTGCTCTTAATGTGCTGATAAGGCATCTCTGGGTCTTCCTTGATTTTACCTATCAGTATTTTTTCATACCCTCTTTTTGTTTTTCTAATTTACTTTTTTGACTTCACCCCTGTACTTTCTATACTCCTCTAGCCTTTCTACAGTATCAAGTTTTTTGTGACTGTCATAAGCTTTCTTCTTCTGCTTTATCTTGTCCTGTATGCTCCTGGATACATTTGGCAGTACCACCCTTTCTCTTTGTGGGACATGTCTGCACTGTACCCGTAGAATCTCACTTTTGAATGCCTCCCATTGATTTGTCACTGATTTTCCTCTGAGTAGCTGTAACCAGTCCACTTTCGCTAGACCACTTCTAAGCTTTGTAAAATTTGTCTTCCCTCAATTTAGAACGTTTACTCCTGCTCCATCTTTGTCCTTTTCCATAATGATGTTAAATCTAACTGTATTTTGGTCACTCTCTCCAAAATGGTCCCCCAGTGCTACTTCATCCACTTACCCAGACTCATTTCTCAGACTAAATCGAGAATTGCACCCCCTCTTGTTGGACTTGTTACATGCTGGCTGAAAACATTCTCTTGAATGTAGTTCAAGAATTTTGTGTCCTCTGTGCCCTTCACACTGTTCATATCCCAATTTTTAAAATTCATTCATGGGATGTGGGCATTGCTGGCTGGGCCAGCGTTTATTGCCCATCCCTAATTGCCCTTGAGAAGGTGGTGGTGAGCTGCCTTCTTGAACCGCTGCAGTCCATGTGGTGTAGGTACACCCAGAGTGCTGTTAGGGAGGGGATTCCAGTATTTTGACTTAGCGACAGTGAAGGAACGGCAATATATTTCCAAGTCAAGATGGTGAGTGGCTTGGAGGGGAACTTCCAGGTGGTGGTGTTCCCATGTGTCAGCTGCCCTTGTCCTTCTAGATGGTAATGGTTCCGGGTTTAGAAACTGCTGTTGAAAGAGCCTTGGTGAGTTTCTGAAGTGCATCTTGTAGATGGTACACACTGCTGCTACTGTGCGTCGGTGGTGGAGGGAGTGAATGTTTGTGGATGGGGTGCCAATTAAGCGGGCTGTTTTGTCCTGGATGGTGTTGAGCTTCTTGAGTGTTGTGGGAGCTGCCCTCATCCAGGCAAGTGGGGAGTATTCCATCACACTCCTGACTTGTGCCTTGTAAATGGTGGACAGGCTTTGGGGAGTCAGGTGGAGAGTTACTCGTCACACGAAACCTAGCCTCTGACCTGCTCTTGTAGCCACAGTATTTATATGGCTAGTCCAACTCAGTTTCTGGTCAATGGTAACCCCCAGGATATTGATACCCCTAGCTGATATTAGGGTAGTTGAAGTCCCCAACTATTATTGCCCATTTTTTTTGTTCAGAAATCTGGCTACAAATTTGCTCTTCTATCTACCCTTTACTATCTGGGGTCTATGGTATGCTCCTAGCATTTCGGCTGCCCCTTATCTACTTCTGAGCTCAAACACTGAGCGAGCATGCCCGGGTACTGGAGCTGCACCCGCCATTAATTAAGAGGCCAGTTAAGGCCATTAAAAAGTGAATTGGTGATGATTTTTCATTACCAAGTGATTTCACCCTAGTCGCAAAGGCAGAATGGCAGGCAGCTAGCTGAAAATTTCAAAAACATGATCCACGGGCGGGATAGAAATGGTCAGCAGCATTGCCAGTGTGAGTGGTGAGGAGTTTGGTAGATAGTTTGCTGCTCGTGACTTATTAGTATTTGGCAGCTCCATCTCTGTTCGGGGCTTCATTGTTAGCATTTCTAGGCTTCATTTCAGGACTCCTTGGTGTCTGGCAGGCTCCCGGAGGATTCAGATGGTGTGGACCCTTCCAGGTATCAGACAGCCTTCCCTTACCCTGGGAATGGGGATTGTGGTCTCTGTTGGAGGCACCTCCTCTGGGGAGGAAGAGAGGGGCAGAAGGGGGAGGAGGCCAGGTGTCCCAATGCAGCTTCCAGGGGAGGGACCTGTGGGAGGAGAGATGCAGGCACAAGGGGCACAGGGCCAGCAGGTAGTCCAAGGCGGAAGGGGCCACAGGAGACGCCACTATCCTGCTGCCAGGGTTTACAGATGGTGGTGCAACTACCTCAATATGTCCGAGGTGCAGTGCCAAAGGAGGCTCCAACTCTCAAGGGAGACTGTGGCCTCCAGTTGTCAGATGATTGGGCCTGAGATCAGCTCTGACTGTGTGGGTGGACACCCCATGTCAGTGTATCTGAAGGTCACAGTGGCCCTCAACTTCTATGCCTCCGGCTCTATCCTGGGGTCAGTGGGTGATCTTTGCGGTGTCTCCCAATCAGCTGTCCACACTTGTGTCAAGCAGGTCACAGACGCTCTGTTCAGACGTGCATTGACTTTCATTCATTTCCATATGGATGAGGCCAGCCAGACACAGTAGAGCCAGAGGCTTCGTGGCCATTGCTGGCTTCCCCCGTGTCCAGGGTGCTATAGACTATACACATGTGGCCATCAAGGCAGCAGCAGGTGAGCTCGGTGCCTTCATCAACAGGAAGGGCTCCCACTCCATGAACATGCAGATAGTGTGTGATCACAGGATGCTGATTCTACAAGTCTGTGCAAGGTACCCAGGCAGCTCCCACGACACCTACATCCTCAGACACTCCCAGGTGCCGGGGCTCTTCAGTGCTCCAGCCCGGCTGGATGGATGGCTGCTGGGTGACAAGGGCTATCCCCTCAGAAGGTGGCTCATGACGCCTCTCCACCATCCAAGAACAGAAGCTGAACAGCGCTACAATAGGAGCCACGGCTCCACAAGGGCTGTGGTGGAGAGAACCATCGGCCTTCTCAAGGAGCATTTCCGATGCCTGGACCATTCAGGGAGAGCACTACAATACCCCCCAGAGCGGGTGTCAGTGATCGTGGTTGCATGTTGCACTCTCCACAATCTGGCACTGGCAACGGGGGACCCACTGGAGGAAGAGGATCTTGACACAGCTGCACAGGCCCCAGAGGATGAATCCAGCAGTGAGTCAGAAGCGGAACACAGTGAGGAGAATGCTGAGCGTGTGGAGCCAGACCTCAGTAACCTCCAGAAAGGCAGGGACACCGGGGATGCCTTGATCCAACGCTCCTTCAGCTAGGCTGCCAAATAAGAACTACCACCTCATGCCAGGGCTGCGGCCCCCATCCTGGGTCTCAGAAATGACCCTTTCCTTTGCCCCCAAAGTCCACTCAGTGCCTGTGCAATAAAGTTCAGAGTCACCCACGTCCAGCATTACAGACTGGTGTAACCTGCACCAGATTCAATAAAATGGTGACGCATACTCAGGCCATGACAACAAAAAAAAAAATCATCTCATGTTGACAGTCAAAACAAATTAACACAACCTTCTCTGGTCTTCGACCACAGACATTGCACAACAGAAGATCACCCGTGACCAGTCCTCCTGTGCTCATGGTGCCTTAATCTTATGCTCGCGGGTGCTACGTCTTGGTGCCCCACCCACTCCCCCTCGCTGACAGCAGCATAGGAGCCAGCTGCTGACTCTGCTGTCCTGTTGGCCTTGGTTACCTTGGCAGTCGTCCTTTGGCCGGTGGAGCCTGTGCTGGCCCCTCCTGGGAGGGAGCGGCCAGTTCTACAGCTGGCACCTCTCCAGTTATCGCAGCCTCATCAGATGCCATGGTCACTGGCAGAGGAGCTGCTGCTGTCATCCAGAGCGCCCTGAGAGGAGCCCCAGAGATGACAGGCAGCTTGTGCGCCAATGTGAGGTCACTCTGGAACTCCCTGCTCGCCATTGATAGACAGGCATCTAGCTGGGATACTGGGTGCCTTATCCATCTCCCACACTGGCACTGACCACCTGAGGACATTGCCTGTGTGAGGGCTTGCAGGTCTAAGCGCAAACCCAGGAACCCCTCATTCTGTCCCTGGAGCTGCCTCTCCATGATAGTCGCCACTCTCTCAATGGAGAAGGCTGAGCGCTCAGCCATGAGGGTCAACAGATCAGCGTGATCCTCCAGATCGTCCTAATGGACGTCTGCCGCCTAATGGACGACCCCAGAGACTCATCATCTGTGTTCGACTGAGCATCGTCCTGGTCTCCAGCAGTCCTCCAATTGCCAGCCCTCCTGGGCACACTCTCCCTCCACCTGTACCTCAAGCGAGTGTGAAGTGCCCTCACCTAGTTGAAGACCTAATGCCCACCAAGGTGCTGGTATCTGCGCTGGTGCCTGGTTCAGAGAGTGGGTGTGACACAGGTGTAGCTGGAGCCTGGCAGTCCTGTGGTGTCAGGGGTGGCTCTTAGGGGTCCTGCGATTGAGTGCGTGCTGGTGAATTTAAGGGAGAACAACGACATGTCATTAGTTAAAGTCACCACACTGTCACCCTGGAGAGACAATGGAGAACTGCATCATGGTGCCACCATCTTTCAATGATCAATGGGGAATCCAGGTTTGAGGCTCCCATCAATGATGAGACTGCACAAGAATGTTCACCCAGTGCGGAGGGGGGCCGGGAAGGAGGGGGACCTCCTCATGAACCTGCTCCTGGGCCTGGCCAAGTTGGCTATTAACAGGTTCGGGCAGTGGGCGATCGAGGGAGTCACCTGACCCAACTGTCTGCCCCTCTTCTGCGGCTACATTCACGGCCGGGTGTCTCTGGAGAGGGAGCACGCGGTGTCTGCCGGCACCATCAAGGCCTTCTGTTCCCGGTGGGCACCGTGGGGACTGGCGTGCTTTATAGACCCCTTTAATCACATTTTGGTTTAAGGTAGGTAAGTTTCCTTTGCATTTTATCTTTCGTTTTTGCTGTTTCCCTTTAAGGGGCTGCTTTTACTTTGTTAATTTAGTTTAATTGTTTTGACTCAAAAGAGTTACAGAAGAATGGTTGCACCATTTGAAACTCTCACCTCTTACCTTTGGTTGACACCCCAGCCTCTGCAGCTCCGAGGCGCACTGCTCATATCTGGTTAGGATGAGGAGGTTAGCGGGGCCTCCACTGGTCCGCGACCTTTCAGTGTTGTTATGGGCGGTTTTCTCCTGAAACAACAGAGTATTGATTAGTCCGCTCTCTACCTGCAGGGCCATTGCAGCCTGGCCAACCCCAGCTAAGCAGCACCTGGCAGGGCACATCCGAGTCGTGGCCCTCGAGCCGCAAGGCACTGAGTCCAAGCAGCCAGGGCTCACCCCCTTGGCCAGCTCTGGCATCATTGCCAGTTGGCACTCAGACTCTAACACCCCTGAGCTCCACTTGGGGGGGGGGTGGGGTTTGGAGGGGGTGGTGCCACACCTTAACACTTCACCACACAGACCCATGCCAATACAGTACTCACCCTCCTTGAGCACAGCAGATCATGAAGCCTCTTGCAGCACTGCACCCATGAGCGCTGCACAACGTCATGGCTGCTGACCGGCACTGCCACCCCCTCCCATGCCCTCTTGGTGAGGTGCAGTGGCCTCCTCCTTCCATCCCTGGGGACAAGGGTGCCCCTCCTGGCAGCCACCTCTTCTAGGAGGACCGCGAGGCACTCATCAGAAAACCGGGGGACCGAGTGCCCACCCTACCTGCCCTCCTGTTTGGCGTCTGCAGCCGCATTGGAATCCATCATTTTTTACTTCTGCTGACAACACTGAAGATATCTCCATTGCCGGCAGCCTTCCAGGGCCCGGCTGTGCCAGGTTTAAACCGGCTGCCAAGTCACCATTGGACCCAGCGGCCGGCAAGCCCCCAACCCCCACCCCCCCACACACCCTGCCAACCATTGGGGAGCTGCCGTTCACTCTGGGCAGGCCTTAATGGGCCACCACCATGAAATCGTGGTCAGGGGACGATGGCAGGTGGTGGGCTGTTTCCCTGGTGGGCCGGCTCTCGTTTGCCCACCAAGCCTTCACCTCGCCACCTCATCACCCCGGGTGACACATTTCAAGTGTAGCCACGCACACACCTCTCAGCATTTCTAGCTCACGACTGCTGATTAGAAAACAGGATGGCTCCGAAGGACAAGAAGGTTGCAGCCCCCCTGGTTTAACAACGCGTCCCTCAAGTGTCTTTTGGACGCAGTAAAGGCCTGCTGTGATGTCCCCTACCCCTGCTCTGGCTGTCCTGGGCAGCAGCATCACCAACCCAGCATGGGAGGTGGTGACAGTGGTGCCCAGCACCAATGCCCCGCAAAAGAGGACAGCCACCCAGTGCCTCTACAGGGTGAATGGTCTCATCTGTTCCACCAGGGTAAGTCAGTCTTCATCACCCTCAACTCACACACACACACACACACACACACACACACACACACATCCATCACACACTCTCACACACACACTCACACTCACACACACACACACAAACCCATCACACATCCAGAGGGGTCTCACACCTTAAGGGACAACACAACTAACTCTCACACACACCCCCACACCTCCATCAGGCTCATTTCCTCTGGAGCTCACATCCTCATCCTATCCATGGCTCCGCTCACCACACAAACATTCCACCCAGTGCCACATGTCCTGCTCACACTCTTTCCCTCTGTTTTCATGCAGGAGAAGCTGGCTCACATCAGCAGGGAGAGGCCCCAGACCGGGGGTGGTGTGGCCCATATTAAGCCCCTCACTCACTTTGAGGAGTGAGCCATCGTTGCTGACTGGTGAGGGCATGGACCCTGCCTGGGGTGATGGTGAGGTCGGTGGCGAACACCCTCATGAGGATCCTGCACCACATCATCCCTCCCTCAATGTAACTGTGAGTGCCCCTCTCTCCTGCCTTTAACTCTGCTGCCATGCACTAATAATCTCTACTCTGGTTCATGGGGAGCTCTGCCAAGCAACCGACACCCTCAGCCAGGCAGTCCCTCAGCTCCATCCACATCCTCACCTCCTCAAGAGGACACCTCCTACATTGAACAGCTGGAAATAAGCAGCCTGGAAGACCCATCACAGGGTTTACCCCCACCCTCCACCAGCGCAGAGACACACACAGCGGTGGGACCTAGATCTAGAGCAGGCTCGGGTTCACAATCTGGTGATCACCGCAGGGATATATGTCCACAGCAGGAGGAGATAGGTTCAGCTGAATCTCCCGGCACTTGGAGGACTGCTGGGGAAGAGGCATCTGTGAGGTCCAAATCAGATGAGGAACCTCTAGATTTGGCCTTCCAACTCATCCTGGAGAGTCAGTAGAAGGTGAAGGAACATCACGCAGAGCTGTTAGAAGCCCTCAACAGAGTGGCATGCGAGTCAAAGGAGTGCGTCCGCCTGCTCTCTGATGAGGTGGTGCCCACATGTGCACATATGGAGGTCTCCATGGGAGGGTGGTGGACGCCATGGAGACCCTGGTCCAGCAGAATGTGGAGATGCATGCAGATCTGCACTGCATCGCGGGAGCCATGGGTGAGTTCCTGCAGTGGCAACACGAGAGGAAAACGGGGCACCTCGATGTCCCTCCAGGTGCTCCTTCCTCCCAAGGAGTCAGACTGGGGCCCTCGGGCACCCGAAGGGAGGAGAAGCGGCAGCTGGACACCCCTGGGTCATCCACTCAGGAATCTCAGAGGTTGTCCTCTCCCTCCAAGTCCCCTTTGCCTGTGAACCCCTCAGCCTTGGCCCCTGTTACTGCAGGGGCGCAGCTGGTCCACAGGACCATAGCCAAAGCAAGCCGGGGCCCCCAAGGCCTTGGCTGTCTAGAGGTCGCAAACTGAAGTTATTAGAGGCGACAGGGGCAACCATTGCACAGGCTGTCTCCACCCCTGCTGCGGATGTCAGGGTAGCACCTAGAAGTCTAAGGCATTTAAAAGTTAAGAAACTCTGATCATAGTTGGTTGCACTGGTGAACACATTTGGTCACTTTACAAACTGAAAATATATTCACTTTCACTGAATAATGTGTAATGGTGTCTTTCAACTTCATTGACAGGCTTTACGAGTCCTCCCACTGCATCCCCTCCCCCACGCCCCCATCCACCCGATCACCCCCCACACCCCCACCCACCCAAACCAGCAGTACAGCTGCATGCAGCTGGCCCATGAGTGATTCTGGAGGCAGCTGAGTGCGAGTGTGTGTATATATATATATGTGTGTGTGTGTGTGTGTGGGTGTGAGTGTGTGTGTGTGTGAGGGCGTGTGTGTGTGAGGGTGTGTGTGTGTGTGTGCATGTGTGTGTGTGTGAGGGTGTGTGTGTGTGTGAGGGTGTGTGTGTGTGTGTGAGGGTGTGTGTGTGTGTGTGTGTGTGAGGGTGTGTGTGAGGGTATGTGTGTGTGTGAGGGTGTGTGTGTGGGTGTATGAGGGTGTATGTGTGAGGGTGTGTGTGTGTGTGAGGGTGTGTGTGTGTGTGTGTGAAGGTGTGTGTGTGAGGGTGTGTGTGTGTGTGTGTGTGTGTGTGAGAGAGTGTGTATATGTGTGTGTGTGTGGGGGGGGGTGTGTGAAGGTGTGTGTGTGTGTGTGTGAGGGTGTGTGTGTGTGTGCGTGAGGGTGTGTGTGTGTGTGTGAGGGTGTGTGTGTGAGGATGTGTGTGTGTGTGTGTGTGTGAGAGAGAATGCGTATGTGTGTGTGTGTGAGAGGGTGTGTGTGTGTGTGTGTGTGTGTGGGTGTGTGTGTGTGTGTGTGTGTGAGGGTGTGTGTGTGTGTGTGTGTGCGTGTGTGTGTGAGGGTGTGTGTGTGTGTGTGTGTGTGTGTGAGGGTGTGTGTGTGCGTGTGTGCGTGTGTGTGTGAGGGGGTGTGTGTGTGTGCGTGTGTGTGTGTGTGTGAGGGTGTGTGTGTGTGTGTGAGGGTGTGTGTGTGTGTGTGTGTTTGAGGGTGTGTGTGTGTGTGAGGGTGTGTGTGTGTGTGTGTGAGGGTGTGTGTGTGTGTGTGAGGGGGTGTGTGTGTGTGTGAGGGTGTGTGTGTGTGAGGGTGTGAGTGTGTGTGTGTGAGGGTGTGAGAGTGTGTGTGTGTGTGTGAGGGTTTGTGTGTGTGAGGGGGTGTGTGTGTGTGTGAGGGTGTGTGTGTGTGTGTGGGAGGGTGTGTGTGTGTGTGTGAGGGTGTGTGTGTGTGTGTGTGTGTGTGTGTTTGAGGATGTGTGTGTGTGTGCGTGTGTGTGTGTGTGTGAGGGTGTGTGTGTATGTGTGTGAGGGTGTGTGTGTGTGTGAGGGGGTGTGTGTGTGTGTGTGGGTGTGTGTGTGTGTGTGTGAGGGTGTGAGTGTGTGAGGGTGTGTGTGTGTGAGGGTGTGTGTGTGTGTGTGTGTGTGTGTGAGGGTGTGTGTGTGTGTGTGAGGGTGTATGTGTGAGGGTGTGTGTGTGTGTGTGTGTGAGGGTTTGTGTGTGTGTGTGTGTGAGGGTGTGTGTGTGTGTGTGTGAGGGGGTGTGTGTGTGTGAGGGTTTGTGTGTGTGTGTGTGTGAGGGTGTATGTGTGAGGGTGTGTGTGTGTGAGGGTTTGTGTGTGTGAGGGGGTGTGTGTGTGTGTGAGGGTGTGTGTGTGTGTGTGTGTGTGTGGGTGTGTGTGTGTGTGTGAGGGTGTGTGTGTGTGTGTGTTTGAGGATGTGTGTGTGTGTGAGCGTGTGTGTGAGGGTGTGTGTGTGTGTGAGGGTGTGTGTGTGTGAGGGTGTGTGTGTGTGGGTGTGTGTGTGTGTGAGGGTGTGTGTCTGTGTGAGGTTGTGAGTGTGTGTGTGTGAGGTTGTGAGTGTGTGTTTGTGAGGGTGTGAGGGTGTGTGTGTGTGTGAGGGAGTGTGTGTGTGAGGGTGTGTGTGTGTGAGGGTGTGTGTGTGTGTGTGTGAGGGTGAGTGTGTGTGTGAGGGTGTATGTGTGAGGGTGTGTGTGTGTGTGTGAGGTTGTGTGTGTGTGAGGGTTTGTGTGTGTGTGTGAGGGTGTGTGAGTGTGTGTGTGAGGGTTTGTGTGTGTGTGTGTGTGTGAGGGTGTGTGTGTCTGTGAGGGTTTGTGTGTGTGTGTGTGAGGGTGTGTGTATGTGTGTGTGAGGGTGTGTGTGTGTGTGAGGGTTTGTGTGTGTGTGTGTGTGAGGGGGTGTGTGTGTGAGGGTGTGTGTGTGAGGGTGTGTGTGTGTGTGAGGGTTTGTGTGTGTGTGTGTGAGGGTTTGTGTGTGTGTGAGGGTTTGTGTGTGTGTGTGTGAGGGTGTGTGTGTGTGTGTGTGTGGGTGTGTGTGTGTGTGGGTGTGTGTGTGTGAGGGTGTGTGTGTGTGCATGTGTGTGTGTGTGAGGATGTGTGTGTATGTGTGTGAGGGTGTGAGTGTGTGTGTGAGGGTGTGTGTGTGTGTGAGGGTGTGTGTGTGTGAAGGTGTGTGTGTGTGTGTGTGTGTGAGGGTGTGTGTGAGGGTATGTGTGTGTGTGAGGGTGTATGTGAGGGTGTGTGTGTGTGTGTGTGTATGAGGGTGTATGTGTGAGAGTGTGTGTGTGTGTGAGGGTGTGTGTGTGCGGGTGTGTGTGTGTGTGTGTGTGTGTGAGGTTGTGTGTGTGTGAGGGTGTGTGTGTGTGTGAGGGTGTGTGTGTGTGTGTGTGTGTGTGTGTTTGAGGGTGTGTGTGTGTGCGTGTGTGTGTGTGTGTGTGTGTGAGGGTGTATGTGTGAGGGTGTGTGTGTGTGTGTGTGTGAGGTTGTGTGTGTGTGAGGGTGTGTGTGTGTGTGTGAGGGTGTGTGTGTGTGTGTGAGTGTGTGTGTGTGAGGGTTTGTGTGTGTGTGTGTGAGGGGGTGTGTGTGTGTGTGTGAGGGTTTGTGTGTGTGTGTGTGATGGTGTGTGTGTGTGAGGGTTTGTGTGTGTGTGTGTGAGGGTGTGTGTGTGTGTGTGTGTGTGTGTGTGAGGGTTTGTGTGTGTGTGTGTGTGAGGGTGTGTGTGTCTGTGAGTGTTTGTGTGTGTGTGTGTGTGTGTGTGTGAGGGGGTGTGTGTGTGTGAGGGTTTGTGTGTGTGTGTGTGAGGGGGTGTGTGTGTGTGAGGGTGTGTATGTGAGGGTGTGTGTGTGTGTGTGAGGGTTTGTGTGTGTGTGTGAGGGTGTGTGTGTGTGTGAGGGTTTGTGTGTGTGTGTGTGAGGGTGTGTGTGTGTGTGTGGAGGGGGGGGCAGGGCCTTTCAGAGTCTCTGGCAAACATCTCCCATTTAAATGAATCCTTCCTCTTTCACACTCATCTCAATGTCCTGAGCGTTTTCAATGCTGCCTGCTGGGGTTCACTTTCAGTTGTCCATCTGAGCTGAGCTGTATCTCCACCCACTCACTGATCCCACTCCCATCTAGCACCTGATCTCACCCACCACGACTCTCGGTTCACTTCCGAATTATCCAGCGTGGCAGTAATACACTTTATCTTTCACTCACCCATCCTTTCCCCTCCCACAGTTACCTATTTCCCTTTCCCCATCATTGTCAGCCCCCCTGAATCAACTTCCACCTCCCCTCCGTGACCTACCAGCACCAACCCTTTTCCTTCAGGAACAAGAACAGAAATATCTGGAAAAACTCAGCAGGTCTGACAGTATCTGTGGAGAGGAACACAGTTAACGTTTCGAGTCCGTATGATTCTTCACCAGAGCTAAGGAAAAATAGAAATGAGATGAAATATAAGCTGTTAGAGATGGGGGGGAGGGGGTGGGACAGGTAGAGCTGGATGAAGAGTCATATGGACTCGAAACGTTAACTGTGTTCCTCTCCATAGATACTGTCAGACCTGCTGAGTTTTTCCAGATATTTTTGTTTTTGTTTCAGATTTCCAGCATCTGCAGTTTTTTGCTTTTATCCTTTTCCTTCAGGGATGTCCAGGTGAATGTGTACATTCACTTCCTTCCCAAGAATCCCACCCCTTCCACATTAACCTCCCCAACCTCCTCCATCCCATCCCCCATGGTCTGTATCTGCCTCCCAGTCCCCACCAACCACCCTCGCCATCCCTTCTGTCAATACCATCGAACCTTCACCCTCCCACCCTACCGCCTCACTCTGCCCTCAGTCACTCTCACCACACCCACCCTCAGTTCACTCCACAGGAGACAGTCATGGACTCATGCACGTTCACCTGGTCATCCCCCCACTGCGGACTCCTTCCCCCCTCTGGATTCCTTCCCTCATTGGAACTCCTCACCATCCCAGAACCGCTTCCCCCACATGGAACTCCTTCCCCCAGCCTCCCCCGGAACTTCTTCCCTACTTGGAACTCCTACCCCCAGCCCCCCCCGAGAACTTCTTTCCCAATTGGAACTCCTTCCCCCCGCACCACCCCCGCCCCCCCACCCTCAGAACTCTTTCTTGACCCCCACTGGACCACCCCTCTCTTAGTCCTTCTCCTCCACTCCACCCCTAGCCTCCCCGCTCTCCCCCCTCCACTTAGTCCTTCCCCCTTCCTGACTGTATCCTCCACCTTGCTTCTTCCTCCACTGCCCTTACTCCTTCCCCTCTCCCGACTCTTTCCTCCATCCTTACTTCTCCCCCCTTCCCAACTCCTTCCACCACCATCATTTCTTCCCCACCCTTACCCCTCCCATTTCAGCACACCATCCCCCACCCTTACCCCTCCCATTTCAGCACACCTTCCCCACCCTTACCCCCTCCCATTTCAGCACACCTTCCCCACCCTTACCCCCTCCCATTTCAGCACACCTTCCCCACCCTTACCCCCTCCCATTTCAGCACACCATCCCCCACCCTTACCCCCTCCCATTTCAGCACACCTTCTCCACCCTTACCCCCTCCAAACTCCTTCCCTTACACCTTCCTCCCCAGTTGTCATCGTCTACCCTGTTACCCACTCCTCCCCCTCACCCCTCACTCCTGTCCCAACCATCCCCCCCCGAAACCTTTGTTCCCCTCCAGCCTACCCTCTGACACCTTCATTACCCCCCCAACCTCATCCCCCCGACACCTTTGTTCCCCCCCTCCCAAACTCACCCCCACCACTGATACCTCTTCCTCTCCTAGTTGATCCTTGACCTTCCTTTCCCACCTCCCTCGGTATATCTTCCTCTCCCAAATCCAGCTGGACCTTCCTCTCCACCTGCTCGATGACCACCCTTTGTGAGCAGACCCTCAACGGTGACTTTCCACCTTCCGTGAGCTGCTTCGCAGCAGAGCCATGTTCATGGGAACCCACCCAACATGACATGGACGTTCCTCCAGGGTCCCATTAGTGTCGGCTCCGGCACCTTCTGCTCCTCGGATGTCCATGATGTGAGCAAGGCCCTAACGGTAAAGTCCCGATTTCTGCACGAGACCTTTGTCAAGACGTGTTCTGCATTGGTGTGTTTTCCCGCTGACATGTTTGGATAATCCAGCGTGGGGGGGATGAGTCCGGCGAGCTGGCCTTATAGTGAAATGCAGATATATTACAATGAGGTTCCCGGCGTCCGATGGAGGGTAATACGCCCTGCTACGGCCAGGCTAGTGGACGATTGCAAACTAGTGTCACGACGTCACAAAACCGATTCTCTGTCTTCTCGCCATATTGTCCGCTCCCCCACCGCTCACCCCCAACACCAGCGGGCAAGGAACGTTCCGCCCATTAACTCTGGTTCTTTCTCCGGACATGCTGAGTATTTCCAGCATTTTCTGCTTTTCGTCCAGATTTCCAGCAGCTGCTGTGTTTTGCTCTTGTGCTAACGTTACTACTACACTATCAATATCTGTGCCCCTCAGTGAGACGATTGTTGTATAATCACCTCCAGCTCTCTCTAATTCTTCAGATGCCATATAATTTCATCCCAACAACTGGTCATTGACCATTAATGATCAATAATAGCAGGTGCCCAAGCACTCATAGTTACATCAGAATAAACCTTGGTCTAAACTTTGTGCACCCGTGTCCAACATTCAAACTATGGAAATGGCAGCAAACATTCTGGTGGTAGCTGCGCCCTCGTTCGCCCACTTGTATATGAAGGCTGTAGGTTACTCAGTCGGCCTAACCTAGACAGAACCTTAAATTGAGAGCTGAACCATTCAGTGGTGATGAGAAACAGCATTTCTTCATGAGGAGGATAGCAGAAATCTGAAAGTCCCCCCCTTCTAAAAGTCTTTGAGGCTTGGGGTCAATTGAAAATTTCAAACCTGAGGTTGGTAGTTTTTTTAGGTAAAGCTGAAGGGACCAAAGTGGCTTAAATGAAGTTAAGATACAGACTTAGCAATGATCTTGTTGAACAGCAGCACAGGATCGCAGGGCCGAATGGCCTTCTGTTCCTAATGTTCCTAAATAGTGGAGGTGGGGCGGATGTGTGGGCATTGGGCAGAGTGGTTTACCATCTCCATTCACCAAAAAAACTGGCAGGTAGGAAGGTTAGCTTAGCCAACCAGAAATTGGCAATAATCTAGAAGCAGGCTGGTCAAAGCTTTTCACAGCATCATGTATCCTGGCAATCTATTGATACTGCCTAATAGCTTAACTTGGACAGTCAGTCACAAGCTACAACAAGCTATGAAGGTCAGTAAGATCCCAGCTTTGATTTCTCGTGTATGTTAGGTTCACATTAGCCATTGGACAATGTTGGGACTTGGCTGTGACACCATTCCTAGTTAAATAGTCACATAGGCTAGGTTTACATGAGAATTGGAAGGAGTATCAGAGGGTAGCCAGAGCCCATGGAACCACAGTCTCAGGTACCCGTCAAAGGCTACAGGCATGGAGAGAAATTACTGAGAGAGAAAAATAGAAGCCCTGCTTTACTTGGCATTACCACAGAACAACTTGACTGGTCCCCATGTAGCAACTTAGAGTGTAAATGTTTCTCCACAGGGCAGCAGGAGTTGAAGGGGTTGGGTAGAAGAAGTCAAGTCATTGGGCTTGTAACTTATGTATATTTTGGATTAATTACTAAATCCGAAATGAAAATACTTTAAAAAAAAATGATTTGCTCGTGGGATGCGGGCATCACTGGCTGGGCCAGCATTTATTGTCCATCCCAACAGTCAACCCTGGCCTGGAGTCACATGTAGGCCAGACCAGGTAAGGACATCAGCTTTCCTTCCCTAAAGGACAATAGTGAACCAGGTTGGTTTTTAAAAAATATTTGGCAATGGTTTCATAGTCATCATCAAACTTTTAAGATTTTTATTGAATTCAAGTTTCACCATCTACCATGAGGGGATTCAACCTGGGTCCCCAGAGGATTACACTGGGTCTCTGGAATACTAGTCCAGTGACAATACCACTACACCACCACCTCCCCTACTCACTTCCTGATTGTAGGGTGTTAACCGATACAGACTATAGGTCTTGATTGCAGTCTTTGCACTGGAGGGTTCCATTCTTCAGCACAGTCAGGGTTAAGAAATGACTTGAAGGCATGATGGAGCTAAATTTGTTATTACTTTCCTATCACCTGCAAAGACCTCTCTTTTCACTCTTGGGCAATTCCCTCTGGTGTCCCCCAAGGATCTATCCTCATTTCTCATCTACATGCTGCCCCCTGTGTTGACCATCTACAAGATGCACTGCAGCAATTCACCAAGGCCCCTTTGACCACACCTTCCAAACCCGTGACCCCTACCACGTGAAAGGGCAAGTGCGGCATGGGAACACCACCGTCTGCAAGTTCCCCTCCAAGCCACTCACCAGCCTGACTTGGAAATGTATCACCGTTCCTTCACTGGTTGCCGCTGTGGGTGTAACTACACCACAAGGACTGCAGAGGTTCAAAAAGGCAGCTCACCACCACCACCTTCTCCAGGGCAATTAGGGATGGGTAATAAATGCTGGCCTAGTCAGCAACACCCACACCCCATCAAAGAATAAAAAAACCCCCAAAAACATACACCAACAATATACATCGACAATACCCCACTCTGTCCCTCTGTCTCCATTCCTCCACTGTCTCTTCATTGTCAGACAGCTTTTGGATATCTAATACTGCGTTAGCAGAAATTTTCTCCGGTTAAGACAAAAGTCATTGCTCTCCCAGTCCCTGAACTCCAAACAAACTAATCACAGGCTTCTTTGAGGGGAATTGTTCCTATGGTGGGCAGGAGCTGTCGTGGGCAGGAGCGGAGCCAAGGGCCGCCCGTGTTCGGCCGCGCGCCGCCATTTTATGTGGGCAGGCCAATTAAGGCCCTCCCAGCGTAATGCATGGCCTGTAGCGCTACCTGTGCGGGCTGGGGAGGGGGAGGGGGAAGGAGGGAGAGTCGCGGCCTGAGCTCCTTCTCGCCTGCACGCAGCAATCTCCCTGAGGCACGGAGCTGCCTCGGGGAGACTGAATGGATTATAAAACATTTCAATAAATAAAGTAAAAATATAGTTAACCATGTCCCCTCATGCGACAGTGTCACCTGAGCTGTGACATGTTTGTGAAATATAGAAAGTTTACTTATTTTGTTTTATAAAACATTCAGCAAACCTCAACCCGCCCGTGGATGAGGTTTCCTGAAAAATGTGCAGGCCACCTGGGCTCTCCGCCTGCCGCCAGCCTTAAGGTTGGACAAGCAGCGTTCTAAAGTAGTTTAATTACTTTTTTAATGGCCGTAATAGGCCATTGACAGTTCGGCGGGTGCGCAGCTGCCTCCAGCGCACACCCGCCGATCGAAGTATCAAAATTACGTGGGATGATGTCAGGACACACGCCCGACATCATCACGTGTCATTTTACATGTCGGGCCCTCTGAGACTGAGCCAGAAGCTTGGTGTCATACTTGACCCTGAGCTCCTGGCCAACTATCCGCAACCATTACTAAGACCACTTCCGTAACATCACCTCTAACTTCACCATTGCCTTAGCTCATCAGCTCCTCAAACCCACATCTGCGCCTCTGTTACTTCCCTAAGTGACCTGGTCTCTGGCTGAATTTCCAGCTCTCCTAAGCTTATCCAGAACTCTTTTGTTGCCCGTAACTCGCACCAAGTCTTGTTCCCCTGTCACCCCTGTGCTCGCTGACCTACATTGATTCCCGGTTAAACTAGACTCCATTTTAAAATGCTCACCTTGTTCTCAAATCCCTCCATGGTCACACCCAGTCCTATCTCTGTAACCCCCTGCAGCTGTACAACTCCAACCCTCTGATATATCTGTATTCCTCTAAGTCTGGCCATCCCGATTTTGAAGGCTCTACCATTGATGGTTATGACTTTTGTAGCTGAGGTTCTAAGTGCTGGAATTCCTGCGCTGCCTCGCTACTTCAGTTTCTCCTTGAAGACAGTCCTTAAAACTTACACATTTGACCAAACCTGTGTTCATCTGCCTAACATTCCCTTAGAAGGTTCAGCATTAAATATTGTTTGACCACTCTCCGCTGAAACACTCTGTAATGTTTCATGTTGAAGATGCTACATAAATATAAGTTGTTGTTGTTAACGCAAGCCAGTCTTGACTGATTAACCATGTTTCCAATTAGTTAGCAGCAACCAGTAATTGGGTTTGAACTTTGAACTTCAGCCTGCGCCAATGAGCGCTGCATTACAACCACATTGTCTACTCTGGTTGGACAGAGTTTTCATCACAATACCCCCTGCCTCCTACTGCCCCACCCAGTTAAAAAGCCTCTTTCTCACTTTCAAAATTTTTATAGCTAACGAACAAAAATATTCAAGAACATGAACATGGCACATATTTTTAAAATGCTCCAAGGATTTTTCTCCGTGATCACTTGCAGCTATGTCCAGGAGATGAAGCCGGAATTCCTGGAGACTCCAGGACAATCCTGGAGGGTTGGCTACCTTACCCCACAGCCATCCCAAATCTCTTGCACAACAGGTGAAGAAAATGTGGAACATTAAAACACAATCTCACAGCCTCAGCTCCAATAAAAAATATAAAAAGCTCACCAGCCAATGAGTGCTGGGTGCAGGAACTATTCAAATGAGGGGTGTCTCTTTCTCCATTGTCCTACTGAGAAAATGAAGTTACTGGGTACCAATTCCTTCGGTGCATCCCTGTCAGATTCCATCATTATTCCTCTCTCTCTAGCCTCCAACTCTCTAAACCTCCTGCAACAGAACATTCCAAACCTGGGACCCCTACCACATAGAAGGGCAAGGGCAGCAGATAGATGGGAACACCACCACCTGGAAATACCCCTCCGAGCCACTCACCATCCCGATTTGGAAATATATCGCCATTCCTCCTCTGTCGCTGGGTCAAAATCCTGGGACTCTCTCCCTAACAGCACTGTGGGTGTACTATACCACATGGACTGCAGCCGTTCAAGAAGACAGTTCACCACCACCTTCTCAAGGGCAACTAGGGATGGACAATAAATGCTGGCCCAGCCAGCAATGCAAACATCCCGTGAACTAATAAACATATACAACCCCTATGTCAACCTCTCTCCCACCTTTAGACTGCAACATGATAAGTAGCACAGAAGTGTCAAACATTGGACTAATCCTAAAAGCGAGATTTTTACATACAGCTCTGGACCAAAAACAAAGGCATTTACAAAGGTGTATCTGTCACATGGCTCACAAGTTGATACCTGTCATGCCAAGAAGGCATGAAAAAATTCTAAATTTGTTTCTCTTTCATATTTTCTTATTTAAATTCTTTTTTTATTGGACAATTACAGATCTGATAAAATGGCCACAGCTAGTCACATGCTGGTAGTTCTATAAAATCCTGAGCAGTCTCAATGGACAAAGGCAAACTCGTCATCCTCCTGGAATGTTTCATGCATTGTATGAACATTCCAGCCAAGACAGCACAAAGATACATCTGCAATAGCCAGCTCTAGGCAAAGGCAGAGCTATTTGTGACTCCTCAGTTCCAATGTTGTGCTAATGGTTCCACAGTTACCTGCCCAAAATACAATGGGTTTTAACAAGGGGGCCTCATTTACTGAATGGCTCGACCTGAAACCACCGTGTCACATGACTGAGACTCGAGCTGTTTGAATTGCTTCAGTTATACAGCTGTTGGGTTCGATCTTCAGTTGCTCTTTTGCCTCAGAAGTGATAACAGGACTCTAGGCTATAACAGCCTGCCTCGGACTCCATCTCTCTCAAAGCCTGGTGTCCAGAAAGAATCTTGTATTTTGCCTACAAAGTGAACTAATTCCCAGAATACAAGAATACTTTGCTGCACCTTCACCTGCCTTATCCTTCAATTGAAAAAGACCCGGACTTCTGCCAAACAAGCTGAAAGAACCTTCCTTGGACAGTGACTAGTTGGACACTGGACTCATGTGAAACAATAATTATTTTTTTGTGTGTGATCTTTGCCCTGTACCTCTTTCTTTCACTTATCCATCTTTTACAGTGTGAATGTACCAGGGATATGCAGCAACACCCCCTCTCTGTGTTTTGAGCGTGTGTAAAATAAACTAACCCTCTGATTTTGCCTTATCTCGAGTTTGCTGTTGACTTATTAATAGAGGATTGGATCATGCCAAACCTCAGGGGTTGGGGAAAATACCCCACCACTTAGAAAGGGAAAATCAAAAATCAAAACCGCTGTTGTGTTAACGGACGGCTGGTGAGAGGAGAAATCAGGGCTGTTTAAATTAACCCTCTCCCGTCCATAGCAATACTAATCTTCACCCCAGCCTCCTTACCTGGACTATCTTTTCTTTCATTTGTCTACAGTTCCTGTTCTGGCTGGCTGAGGAATTTATGAGCTTTTCCTCCTACAGATAGTCGGGACTATTCTGGACTCTGTTACATGTGTGGAAACCTATCATTTTAAACTCTGGTGAGCCTGAATGTCCTCAGTGACATATAGCCAGGTGAGCAGCATTTGGCTTTGCTGCTTTTGTGAACTCAGGCATCGGCGCAGCCTGCAAACTCAAAGGAACTTTGGCTGTGCTTAAACCCAGTTTTGGGACTCATGCCAAATTGGGGTACACTTTTTTAAGTAGCAGGAATTGCTCTTGGGGTCATGGGTTCGAACCCCACCACAGCAGCTGGTGGAAATTCAATTTAATTATAATGAACCTGGTATTAAAAGCTAGACTTAGTGATGGTGACAATGAGTTGGTAAAAAAAAAACATCTGGTTCACTAATGTCTTTTAAGGAAATCTGCCATCCTTACCCGGTCTGGCCTACATGTGACTCCAGACCCACAGCAATGTGGCTGACTCTTAACTGCCCTCTGAAATGGCCGAGCCAGCCACTCCATTGTAACAATTAGGGATGGGCAACAAATGCTGGCCTTGCCACTGATGCCCACATCCTGTGAAAGGGTAAAATAAATCTGAGCCAAATCCACCTCGCTCTCGCTACACAGCTTAAGTTAAAATGGGAGCTAAAGGAGAAGAAAGAGAGAAGTGAGAAAATGGGCCAGGAAAGAGGAGGCCAGAATGTACCAAAGGCAAATTGGCCAGATCCTGTGGCCCAAGTAACACTGGCAACACTGGCACTTGTGGCAACGGTTAAGTTGTTGGTGTGTGTGGGCTCCTCAAGTATCCAGTTTGCAGCTGGAAATCTTACATTGGGGATCTGTCCAGGCCCTGGCAACTCTGCTTATCAGGCAACTTTACAAAAAAATAATAAATTGGATTTTTGCAACAACAGGGAATAAAGATAATGAGGTGTAAGCATTTTTTCCCCCCCCCTCTTCCAGATCAGATAACACGGCTTCAACAAAGAGGCTGTGGAAGACAGAATGATCTAGAGCGTAGGCTCACACAGAATAGTTTGGAAGGTCTCTCTTGCCAAAAGCCTCGATGCCTATTAGCTGCAATCGCTCACTGAAGCAAGCTTAATGCTGCCACTTTGTAAGTGGTTTTGATTCACCCATATGTGTGTCCAACTACAGAAACTATCCCTTATTTCTGCCACCCCCTTCGGAAAAATAAATCTCTAGTCAGGAAGCAGTTGCTGGACGTTTATTGCAGTGCCAATTAAATGTGTAAGATCGCCTCAGCTTCTCCAAGGCAGTTTATTACCATTTTTACCTCATACATTTTTAATTCAAGGTCAGATATGCTGCAAAACTCTGGGAGATGCACGGATCCCATTAAGACAACTGTCACAAGAAGCTGAAAGAAGATGTGACCTGAAACAATGAAACCATCACGTATTGCTCGTTTTGGGTATTTTTCCGCCTACCTTGAGGTAGAATGCAGAGTATTTATAAAGGTTTGTCTTCAGATATCAGTTGGTGAGTCAAGCTAAAGTGATTTACAGGAGTTCGTAATCCTCTCCAGAATTTATTCTTAACTCTTGGCTGGTTTAAAAAAAAAGTCCTTAAATTATTTAGCACAACAAACAATGGGAGGAGCAAATTTAACACCTATTCTATCAAAATACATCCAGTAAATCCAATAAGAAATTCAGGAGAAATGACTTTACTCAAAGGGTGGTGAGAATGGGGAACTCCCTACCACTGGAGTAGTTGAGGCAAATAGTATAGGTACATTAAAGGAAGCTAGATAAGCGCAGGTTGGAGAAAGGAATAGAGGGATATGTTAGCTGGGCAAGCTGAAGAAAGGTGGGAGGAGGCTTGTATGAAGAATACACACCAGCATTGACCACTAGGGCCAAAAGGCCCGTTTCTCTGTAGTCATAGTTTACTCAGGGAGGCCGATTTGCTGTGGCCACATATACTTTTACAGGCCAGTTGTAAGCGAGAGCTACAGATAGTGATGGTAGAGGTTCCAACATTCTTTCCATCACATGGATAACCAGGAATCTCTCCTTCTCTTACTACCTGCCAATGGCGTGCGATGGAAAGGTTTATAGGTTGCCTACATTATGAATGCACCTTCCTTGACAATCAAGTCCTGGAGTGGGACTCGAATCTGGAGCTTCTGGCTCGGAGGCAGGGGTTTTACCCACTGTGCCACAAGACCTCCATCAATTCAATGTAAATTGGATATAAAATGCATGGTAATTGCATATGGTTAGCATAGCAGTTTTAGTCTCTTTAGAAAGATAAGAGAGTCTAAGGCTGGAAGATGAGCAAAGTCGCCAAAATGTGTCCCATGGGCCACATGATCCCTAATCCATTCCTTACGATCTTGTGATGGTGGGAGATTTGGCAGATCACTGAGTGTCAAGAAGAAATAGTTAGATTCTGTCTTATTATATTAGAATTTGGCCCACTTGGGCCATCAAACCTGCCCCACCATTCAATAAGATCATGGCTGATCTGATTGTGGCCTTAATGCCGTTTTTCCTGCATGTCCCCCATAATCCTTGGGGCTCTTGTCAATCAAAATTCTGTCTAACTCCTTCAATGACACAGCCTCCACTGCTGTCTGTGAAAGTGAATCCCAAAGACCTATGACCCTGTGAGAAAAGAAATTCGTCCTCATCTCAGTCTTAAATGCCTTATTTTAAAACTATACTGCCTAATTCTAGATCCCTTCATGAGGAAAAACATCCTCTTAACATCTACCCTGTCAAGTTCCCTCAGAATCCTATATGTTTCAATAAAATCACCCCTCATTCTTCTCAACCCCAATGAGTACCGGCCCAACCTGCTCAACCTTTCCTCATTAGACAATCCCTTCATCCCAGGAATCAGCCTGGTGAACCTTCTTTGAACTGCTTCCAATGTAAACCCATCCCTCCTTAAGTAAAGAGATCAAGTCTGTACATAGTGCTCTGGGTGTGCTCTCACTCATGTGCTATGTAGTCATAGTGACTCTTCCCTACTTAGGTATTCCATCCCCCTTGCAATAAAGGGGATCCATTATTAAGGAGGCAGTTGCAAGATACTTAGAAAGTCATGATAGAATCACGTAGAGTCAACATGATTTTGAAAAAGGGAAATCGAGTTTGACAAATTCATTAGAGTTCTTTGAGGATGTAACATTTAAATAATATTCTACTTCTCTATTCTTCCTGCCAAATCAGGCAAACTCACATTTTCCCACATTATACTCCATCTGCTAAATTTTTGATGACTCACTTATCCTAACTATATCCCTTTGCAGACTCTATCCTTCTCACAATGTTCTCCTACCTATCTTCATAGTGTCAGCAAATTGGCTACATTACTGTCCAAGCCATTAACATAAGTTGCAAAGAGTTGAGGCCCTAGCATTGATCCCCTTGGCACTCCACTAGTAATAGCTTGCCAAACTGAAAAAGATCCATTTATCCCGATTCTCTGTTTCCTGTTAGTCAATCCTCTATCCATGCTAACATGTCACCCCAAAAACATGGGCTCTTATCTTGTGCAGTAACCTCTAATGTGGGACTTTATTGATTGTCTTTTGGAAATCCAAATACACTACATCTACTGGTTCCCCTTTATCCACCTTGCTTGTCACATCTCTCACCACTTTTCTGGCCCCTCTCACTGAACTCTCGGGCAACATGGATTTTCTGTCATGTCCAGGTAGCCTTTACTTTGGTTGTACTTCTGACCTCAACATTGGTGGGGCCCAAAATTCAGCCCTAAATGTTTGGTGTCATGAGTCAGAGTGCACATAATCAATACATTTTCTTTGTTAATTATTGGTGTACTTTGGAGAGCAAGTGATATTTTTACTCAGAATCGTACAATCATGCTGCACAGAAGAATACCATTTAGCCCATTGTGCCTGTGCATGATGAAAGAGCTATCCAATTAGCCCTAGGGTCGCCAACTACCATTAACTATATTACTGGAGGTTTCATCGTGACTTGCCTCCACACTCCAGCCATTAGTCGGTCAACACATCCATCCTTGTGAGGCACTGACTTCCTACTCCAATTGGAAAGCAAAAAGACTCATTACACAATTAGATGATGCTTGACTGTCAGCCAAAGAGCCTTTTATCTCAATTTCAATATTTTTATATCTGGTAAAGAGAAATGTTTAAAGAAAAGAAATAAATCCCAATATTTTTTTAATATCCCGATGATTTTTCTCCAGGGTTGCACACAGCAGCATTCTGGAGATTGATTTTCAATTCCTGGAGACTCCAGGCCAATCCTGGAGGGTTGGAAACCCTAATTAGTTCCAAAGCTCTGTTGTTTCCCCATGGTCCTGCTATTTTATTCCCTCCTGAATCTGTCCAATTTCTTTTGGATGTTACTATTGACCCTGTTTCCACCGTCTTTTCAGGCAGTACAACAAACTTGCTGTGTAAAAACAATGCTTCCTCATGTCACCTCTGCTTCTTGTGATAATTACCTTAAATCTGTGCCCTCTGGTTACTAGTCCTCCTGCCACTGGAAACATTTTCTCTTTATTTACTCCATAAAATTGTCCATGATTTGAAACACCTCCGTGATACCCCCACTTTAACCTTTCCTGCTGTAAAAAGAACAATCCTGGCATCCGTAGTCTTTCCAAAAAAACTGATGTCCCTCATTCCTGTCACCATTCCAGTAAATCTCTTCTGCACACCCTCCAAGCCCACAGCATCCTTCCTAAAGGGTGATGCCCGGAATTGAGTGCGATACTCCACTTGAGGCCTAGTTATTGTTTTATAAAGGTTTGGCACGTCTTCTGTGTGTGCCTCCATGAGGTTTGTGTTTAAAATCTCAAAAGATTTTGATAAGAGTGTGACAGCAATATAAATTTACATTTCTAAAGTATCTTTAATGCAGTAAAATGTCCCAGTGTGCTTCACAGGAGCATGCTGACTGACCAACATTGGCTTCCAGTCTGGCAACACCACAAATTTTTATTTCTCATCCTTGTTTTCAAATCCCTCCATGGCTTCACTCCTCCCCACCTCTGAAATCTCCTCCAACCCTACAATGCTCCAAGATCTCTGCGCTCCTCCAGTTCTGGCCTCTTGCATATCCCCATCTTCCTTTGCTCCACCATTGGCAGCCTCAGCTGCAACTGACCGAAGCTCGAAAATACCCTCCTGACACTTTCCACCTCTCTGTTTTTCTCCACTTTTAAGACTTAAAGCTTATGACTTTAATTAAGTTTCTGGCTCATCTATTCTAATTTCTCCTAATGTGGTTTGTCAGTTTTTATCTGATCACACACCTTTTTTTAACTTATTCATTCATGGGATGTGGGCATCACTATCTAGACCAGCATTTGTTGCCCAACCCTCATTGCCCTTGAGAAGGCGGTGGTGAGTAGCTTACTGTAGTCCACGTGGTGTAGGTACACCCACAGTGCTGTTAGGGATTTTGACCTGGTGTCAGTGAAGGAATGGCGATATATTTCCAAATCAAGGTAGTCAGTGGCTTGGAGGGGACCTTCCAGGTGGTGATGTTCCCATGTGTCTGCTGCCCTTGTCCTTCTAGATGGTAGTGGTCGTGGATTTGGAAGGTGCTGTCTAAGGAGCCTTGGTGAGTTCCTGCAGTGCATCTTGTAGGTGGTACACACTGCTGCTACTGTGTGTGGGTGGTGGAGGGAGTGAATGTTTAAGGTGTTAGAAGGGGTGCCAATCAAGTGGGCTGCTTTGTCCTAGACAGTGTCAAGCTTCTTGAGTGTTGTGGGAGCTGCACTCATCCAGGCAAGTAGAGACTATTCCATCACACTCCTGACTTATGCCTTATAGATGGTGGAAAGGCTTTGGGGAGTCAGGAGATAAGTTACTCACCACAGGATTCCTAGCCTCTGACCTGCTCTTGTAGCCACAATATTTATATGGCTAGTCCAGTTCAGTTTCTGGTCAATGGTAACCCATTGGATGTTGATAGTGTGGGATTGAGTGATGGTAATGCCATTGACTGTCCAAGGAAGATGGTTAGATTGTCTCTTGTTGGAGAAGGTCACTGCCTGGCACTTGTGTGGCCCGAAGCAGCTGTGAAGCACCTTGGGACATTTTATATGTTAAAGGCGCGATATAAATACAAGTTTAAATGGGTTATTCTTGTTCTCATGGCCCTGAGTCTTTTGCAGATGAATTGGATACCTGGATAATCAAGCTTGCTACAGACACTTGCCCCTATTGGGGGATATGCTCCGCATGCATTTTGTTGGCATCAATTTGAACAAACAGCACCCCCAGTAGCAGAGTGGGTACTTGCAGCACCAGTTAGGTATCAGCTCCAAAGTGCGATGGGCCGAGTCCCCAGTTTTTGCCAAGCCACCTATCCTTACCCAGGGGTGGTACAATTGTCTTCATCGGCAGACTTTTCTGCCTGTCGGGCAGGCAAAGCTGGAGCGGGCATGGGTGGGCATGAATCCGATCGGCGCCACCGCCACCCCCCCCCACCCCCCACTTTGAGTCTGCACCACCGTTTTATGTGGGTGGGCCAATTAAGGCCTGCCCAGCGTGATGGGCGGCTGGAGGGGCTGTGGGCTCCCCTGTGTGAGAGGGTGGACTCCCTGAGTCGGGAGTACATGGGCGTGAAAGAGCGCAGAAATCTCAATGAGGCACAGAGCTGCCTCAGGGAGATAAGGTTTAAGTCCAAAAAAGCTTAATGAAGTGGCAAGAAAATTTTTATGACATGTCCCTTCATGTGAAACTGTCACATGAGCTGGGACATGTGCATTAATTTCAATAAACACTTTTGTCAAAATTCTAAATCATTCGTGAAACCTCATCCCTCCCGTGGATGAGGCTCCGTGAAAAATGTGAAGGCTGCCTGGGGTCTTCACCTGCCCGCCGACCTTAAGGATGAACGGCAGCTCCGTTAATTATTTTAATTGAGAGTTAAATGGCCTCAATAGGCATTTGACAGTTCAGCGGGGGCACAGCCGATTCTGGTGCGCGCCTGCCGAACTGAAAGTCTGAATGATGCGCGGTGATGTCGTGGCCCTACCCGATGTTACCCTGCGTCATTTTACTCCTCACAAGCAGGCCCCACCCCTGCTCGCCCAGCCGAAGATTCAGCCCCACGCATCTGTAGAGTAGGGAGGGAGATGTCAGCCAGTGTTTCTCCTCCTGACCTTTCACGGGTCACCCCCAGACCCTATACATGCAGTCCCTTACCCCCTGAAGTAATATCCTCATGACACCGTATAATATCACACAGGAGTAGCTTTTTTATTTCATCATAGCACGTGGGTGTCACTGGCTGGGCCAGCATTTATTGCCCATCCCTAGTTGCCCTTGAGAAGGTGGTGGTGAGCTGCCTTCTTGAACCGCTGCAGTCCATGTGGTGTAGGTACACCCACAGTGCTGTTAGGGAGGGAGTTCCAGGATTTTGACCCAGCGACAGTGAAGGAATGTCGATATATTTCCAAGCCAGGCTGGTGAGTGGCTTGGAGGGGAATTTCCAGGTGGTGATGGTCCCATATGTCTGCTGCCCCTGTCCTTCCAGGTGGCAGAGGTCATGGGTTTGGAAGGTGCTGTCTAAGGAGTCTTGGCGAGTTCCTTCAGTGCAACTTGTCAATGGTACACACACTGCTGCTACTGTGCGTCGGTGGTGGAGGGAGTGAATGTTGAAGGTGGTTTGAACAGGATGAACACTTTGTTGGCGTATGGGAAAGGTACCAATATGAGACTGAATCTGAACAATAGCCAGCACCATGAAGGGCAAAGGAGGGAAACACTGGGGGTTAAAGCAAATGAGTAACGCATGCTGATGTGCCAAACAATTCCTGACAGGAAAACAAATCCATCTTTCTGTGTGCTTGTTAATGGGATTGTGCTCATGAATGTGTCAGGAGGCTGCCTTTGGAGTGGTTTGTGTCTTTTCACTCACGCTGGGCTTTGTATTCACCCAGACCAATGTGATCACTCTCCTCTTCACCCGAGATCTATCTGAACTGTCTCAGCTCCCGTGCCTAATAGGCATCAGAATGCGGTATGCATAATTCAGCAAGATTCATTAAGTCTCTCTCGGAAAAATCACAAGGGTGGCTGCAGTAGGAAGAGAACAAATGCCCCAGTAAAGTGTTTGTCTCGGCTTAAAATAACAAAGCTGGAGCTGTGACAAAGGAGCGTTTTTCTGCATCTAACCCACAAGCCACATGACCTGGAAGTGCTTGGTGCTGCTTCTGGGAGTCCAATGCCAACTGGCACAGATAGAATTATTTCCCGATGGAAATTGTCACGATCCAGGCAGCAGGGAGAAGGAGAGCGAGAGGGAAATAGTGTAGCCCTTGCAGCATGAGTCCAGTGGCCAAAGCTGCAGCCAATCAGTCAAGTAGAGTAGGGCAGAGGTGGGTGGGGTTTCGGACGCCAAAGGGCACACTACATACTGGCCATCCAGGTGGTGGCTGGCATTCTCTGGGATGAGTGAAGGGGCCTTGAGACTTAATCATGAGACGTTCTCAGTACACCCAAGCTAAATCACGTATCTCTCTCTTTGACCCTGCAGGAGGAGAACAGCAGGATCATGGAGCCTGGTGATTAAGCGGTCTACCTCATGGTTAACAGGGAGTGGAGAAGAAGGAGAAGAGAGTGGTAGAGGCTTGGCAAAGGGAGGACCACTTCCCTGAAGATGAAGGGGTGGCACGGCTGCTGTACACACAGCTGAAGATCCATAGCGAGCCATCACTCGTAGGTGACTTGCTAGATCCAGGGCCTATAGATGGTGCTTATTATTCCTGCAGATGATCGAGAACCAGTGTCGCCAAAGACTGCGCATGTCCAGGGAACTGGTCGGTCACATATGCCATCTGCTGCAGGATTTGGCGCCATGGTGACATGGAGGGCATCCACTGGCATGAAAGTAACCCGCGGTGCTCAATCTTTTACACCAGTGGCTCCTTCCAGGGCTCCACAGGTGACCTGAGCGGGATCTCACAAGCATCCATGCACAAGTGTATCCATGAGGTCATGGACGCCATCTTTGCAAAGGCACAGCACAGTGCGCATTTCACCCAGGATCAGGAAAGCCAGGAAGCAAGAGCGCTGGGATTTGCACAGATCTCAGAATTTCCACATCAACTCCACTCACACGGTGCTTAGATCTCCGTGGCAACAAGCGCTCAACTATGTCAACCATAAGAGCTTCCACTCGCTGAATGTTCAGCTGGTTGTGTGACCACCACAAACACATCCTACTGGTCTATTTACGATTCCCAAGGAGTGTCCATGACTCCTACATCCTTAACAGGTCTCAGATCACTGACACATTCCAGGGTCCAGAGAGGCTGCAGGGCTGGCTCCTGGGGGACCAGGGCTACCCACAGAGGACGTGGCTGATGACACCCATGTGGCAGCCTCAGAATGCAGCAGAGAGATGGTATAACGCGGCTCCTGCCACTGCACGGACTTTGGTGGAGCAAACGATAGGCATTGTGAAAATGAGGTTCCGGTGCCTGGATAGGCCTGGTGGAGCCCTGCAATACAGTCTGCAGAGGGCATCATCGTAGCTTGCTGCACGGTACACAGCCTGGCACTGCAACAGAAGAGGACTTGACTGAGGAGGAGATGGAAGAGCTGCACGTATCCTCTGATGAGGAGGATGTCAAAGAAGATGCTGGCAATGAGGCCATCGCTCTGGTCAGACGAGGCAGGCACGCTCAGGAGGCCCTCATAACTGCAAGGTTCAAGGAGGATGATGATGAGATTCAGTGAGGACAGTCCTGACACCCTCACCTTGCATCTGTGAATGTTTGACTCCTGTGTGGCTGATGGTGGTGCACATACCCTCAGTGCTCAGGATCATGTCATGGAGATACAGCTGAGGCCTTAACAGTCGCTAGATTCCAGGGTGATAGTGACATGCAGTGAGGGCACTCCATAGATCTTCACATTGTCTCTGTGAATTTCTGACTCCTGTCTTGCTGAGGGCAGCTCCCTTGCTCCCTGTGATCAGGGTCATATCATGGAGACACAGCCATGAAACTTTAAATGCACCTGATCCTTTGTCAGCCTTCAGCACCTGTCCCCTCCAGGAGCCAACATCATCGGGCATAGATGCTGAAGAGATGGGGGCCAGCCCCACCTTAAAGGTACTGAGAGCACACAGAGAGAATGATGGAACTCTGTGACTCCTGCCCATGACATTCTGGCAACAATAACAAGCACCATCGAGGTGCAGACATCAGTAATGTGTCCAGTGAGTGTGAAACCAGATTATCACTTTGTTCTGAAGGTTACACACTGCACAGGGAAGAGACCCTGGACTGAGACACCTGCCTTCATCTTCTGCAGGAATATCTGAGTGACACAAACACTGCTCATCAGAACAAGGAGCCATAAGCAGGGAGACATTCTTAGGGGTCTATTTACAATAGAGAACATTATGTACAAGTGATTAATACCCGTGCCCAGGCTGTGCAACTACACCTTCTTAACCTTCCTAACCCTGCCACTATGTCTTAGTGCTCCCCCAATATCCACTGCGGAGGTAGAAGCAGCCTACTGACTGCTACACCCTGTCTGTGAAGACCTTGGCAGGCGTACTCTAGAGGACCAAGACTTGGAAGTCCATGGCCTGCTTTCGGGGTCCTGCTATGTGGTAGTGGCACCCTCCTCGGCCTGTGGATCTGGAGCTGCTGGGGTCACAAGAAGAGGAGATTTGGATGGGCCGAACACTCCTGGAGTCACCTGGGTGGATGTCCCCGGGTGTGCACCTGCTGATCCTCCTCCCTATGGGTGCCCGAGGGCCCCTGGCTGATTCCTCGAGGAGAAGGGGAATCTGGACTGAGATCAAGCTGCCCTGCACCCCTCTCTCATTGACACTGCTGGAGGCCAACTGTGCTGTAATCGATATAGTTCAGCCCATGCAGCAGTGCAGGACCAATGTCCTGGACCAAGGTCTCCATGGCGGCCACTATCCTGCCAGTGTTGAGCACGGTGCGTTGACATGCCGGCACTATCACCTCTGCCCGAAGGTGGACGGACTCCTCCATCGTGCCTTGTAATCTGAGGAGTGCAGCGGACATCCCTTCCTGATGTTCCTGAGCTTGCCTTTGCAGCTCCAGCAACTGAGGTGTTACTGGGTCCAGAGGCTCCTCATCTGACTCGGACTCAGCAGATTTCTGACCTCCAGCAGTTCTCCGAGTGCCAGACACCTGGGAAGACCCTGCCACCACCTGCTGTGGACCTGACAGTGCAATGTGCTCACCAGATTGTGACCCCGAGGCTACTCTAGAACTAGATCCCACCAAGGTGTGTGTCTCTGCGCTGGTGGAGGGTGTGGGTGAACACAGTGACAGGTCTTCAGTGTTGGTATTTTCAGATTCTTCTTCCGAGGTGACCTCTGAATTGGAATCGAGGACCTGCCTCGTGAACCCCTCGGCTGCTTTCCAGATGCGCCTGCGAAAGTAAGGGGAGATAATTAGCACATGGCAGGGGACTGGGGAGCAGGGGACCTCACTCACAGCATGGTTGTCTGATGGATGTTGCATTGCTGGATCCTCACATGGTTGAGCACTGCCGATCTCACCGTCAGCACAGGAATGATCCGGATCGTTGCCAGCCGGCTATTTTCAAAGTGTATGAGGACTTTGATGTCGGATATTCCTCCACCAGTCTGTGACCACTCCCTTTTATTGTGTGTCAGCCTGTCCTGCATGAATACAGATGGAGAGAGTGTAAGCAGGAAGCCTGCCAGGCCAGATGAGAAGGGTGCATGGCATGTATGGATGGTAAGCGATGACATGGACAGGATGAGGACACAATCCACAGGGCATATCAAGGTGTGTGAGAAGGTGAATGGTGATATCCCTTGAGCTGGCAGTGAGGGCCCTGTGGATGTATGATGGGTTTGTGAGTTGAGAGTGTTGAGAAGAGTGACTTACCCTGGTGGGACGGAAGAGATCATTCATTCTCTTTAGGCACTGGGTGGCTGTTCTCTTTTGCAGGGCATTGGCGCTAACCACCACTGCCACTGCCTCTCATGCTGGATTGGTGACCTTGCTTGCTGGTCTTCACCCAGATTGGGGGTAGGGGACTTCAGGATGGGGCTCCACTGCGTCCAGTATGCACCTGAGGGAGGCATCACTAAATTTGGGGGCAGCATGTTTCATCCCTTTGTCAGCCATGGCTTTGCAGCAGCATGAAAATCCACTATTGTGGCTGGCAGGTAAAATGACCTTTCTCACACCCGCTACCACACTTAGTGCAAACCTGGGACAATTCCACCCTTAGACTCCAGCGCAGAAGATTGTGGCCCCTCTTTCAAGCTTCTTTTGGCTTTGGTTCTCCACAAAGCTGCTCAAACCCTGTCCTGCAAAGAGTGCCAATCCTTAATCACTGACATCTTTGCTGACCCATGCCAACTTTGTGCCCTGAACATACTGAATTGTAAACCCTTGGCATCATCCACAGAGTAACTGCCTCTCACTCCCCCACCTCTGCAATCCCAGCAACCACACTTCTGTTATACCTTCCCTCCATCCTAAACCTCTCTAATCTAAGGTCAGGCTGTACCTGTGGAGAGAGGAACAGAGTTAACCTTTCAGGTTGATGACCTTTCATCAAAACTCATCGACCCAAAACCTTGGCCTAATTTTTACTGGCTGACCCCCACCCCCCACTCCACCCGCACCCCGGGGAGGCAGGAATGGTGGTGGGAGGGGGATAGTTGGCTGGTGAGATAGCGGACAGCCATGTTGGGATGGAATCCTGATGTGGTCCCACCAACAGGGCATTTTCTAGCAGCTGCTGGAGTAAGACCCTATGCAAGGGAGCAGGCAGCTGATGAGCATGTGTAAAGGTCCAGGTAATGGCCATTCTATGGGCCTACCAGCATTTTACTGACTGTGAGGCAACAACCCTGCCACCTATGGAGGCCACTATTTAAATACAGGCAGCAGCCCCTGAGGCCATTGGAGCTGGAGGCCCTATGGCTCATAGGGCAGGGAAGGCAAACCCCACAATCCCAGTGAGCTCCCAGAGTGGTCCGGCCCCATAAACTGCGTATATATTTGAACTCTGACCTCCTGAGGTATCCTGCCTCCCTCAGCAGCGGCTGCCTCTCCCGCTGGCACTGCTGAGGCTTGAGAACTGCCAACCCTCTGATTGGACTGTTAACGTCAAGCAGCCTGCTTGCAATTGGATGGTGGGGGCCTATTGGCAGCCAATTAGGAGGCAGCCTGAGGTAAAATTGCCAAGCCAGGTCTGCTGCCGGCAAGTACGACTAAAGGGCCCGATTGTTGCCGTGGTGTTGGGGTCCTGAATCCTGGGTAAAATTCAGGCTGTTAACTCTGTTTCTACCTCGACCCATAGATGCTGTCCAGACCTGTTGAGTATTTCCAGCATTTTCTGCTTTTATTTCAGGTCTACAGCACCTGGAGTTTGCCATTCTTGCCCAAACCCCTTCTACTTCAAACTCCATCTTTGTAAATTAAAAACCTTTTTAAAGCATATCCCATTTTTGGTTACTTCTTATAACCCCCTCCCAACATGACCTGGTATCGATACCCATTACTTGTCTATTAAATTCCCCTCAGTAAACCCTTTGAGACATTTTCTGCATTAAGGGCCACAATCTAATTGCAAATTGTTGTCATTTTTTGAGGTCCCAATCCTTTTTAGCAAACCTTCGATTTGATTGGAGAATGTCATCACTCAGTGTTGATTCATGCTCGTTGGCTTGTTCAGGACTTAGCCAACATCTTGTACATACATCCCCATTATTGTCATTAGCTTGGCAGGTTAACAACACAGCCAAGAAATATTAAAAGACATTTACATAGGAGTGCTTCAAGCCATGAAATCTGGGTGCTCAGGGATTATCAAAGTTTATCATCTGTTTGTCGAGCAGAAAGAAATAAGACTTAAATTAAAAATGTTGTGGTTCAGAGTGCAGCCGATCTCAAAGCTGAGTTATTCCCAAAGCTTTCTCTCATATAGAAATCAGTATTTTGTCGTTAGTTCTTTGGTACATTCGTGTCTCATAGTGTGAGTATTCACCATTGGTCCCCCTTATAATTTTGAAAAGTTAAGCACTCTCAGACAGGGTTCTCACTTTGGAAGCGTCAATGCCACCTTCTGTACAAGTCCACTGAGGTAAAGTGAATTATTTACAACTTCAGGCTGGTCGGAATAGTGGTCAGTTCTGTACATTGACAACTGCCCAAATCAGTGTTAGATGGCAGGAGGGATGGGGCATGGTAGGGGTGGTGGGAAAAGCAGTCAATGTGTTTGTTATTTTGTTTTGTGTTGATTCTCTGAGGAAAAGCACCTTATAAGTAAAAGACTTCATACATACAGTGCAGGCCACCAAACCAACGGTGGGGGTTGGGGGGGGGGCAGTAATCAATAAAAGGGCACTTTGAATACAGAAGCACATGGTGCAGAGACTGGAAATATGAAATGTAAATAGAAAATGTCAGAAATACGCTGCCTCTGTTTTGGTTGTGTCAGTGTTACAGGCTAATGTCCGTATTCCACTGACATTTATATGGGTAGCGCTAGCTAAAGCAGACCTGGCCTGCTGAAATGGTAGTCCTGATAATGAAAACTTTGAAACTGAAATAATCTAAAAGATGGGCCTTGAAGATTTAAGTCACGAGGGCTGTGAGGGCTTCCTTTGGTAGCTTGTTCCATTGCAGGATTGTCCTTGGGAGAAGAAAGATTGTTGATACAAATGGTTTGGGTAGTTTGTGTGGGTAGCTACCTCACGTTTCGTTATTGCTGGAGGGCACTAGCTACTTGTTTCTGTCAATTCCCAGCAGTCCAATCCACATTTTGTAGAACATGGTCAATTTATTTTTTCTCCCACCTTTGCTACTGACTTCCATTTCAAATCTTTGATCCAGGATGTGACGCTGGTGTGTTCCCCACACTGATCCGTGTAGAATCGGGCAGCATGTTTCTGGATCGCTTCAATCTTAATTCTGTCTCTCCCCATGTACGCTTTCCACAACTTGGACGAGCAAATGGTTTGGTAAGCTATAAATCCGATTTTTTTGTTGCAATGCCAAACTTTCCTCCTCAGAAATCTAAGAGCCCTGTTTGCTTTGAATGTCGACTGCCAAATGTGGAATCCTCATTGAAGATTGTGACCTTTCATCACACGTTTGACAGAGAAAGGTCATTGACCTGAAACGTTCATTCAGTTTCTCTTGCCACAGATACTGCATGATCTGGTGTGCACTTCCAGTACTTCCTGTTTTTATTTGTGACCATCCTGAAGATAGACAAATACAGCAGCTAATTCTTGCACCACAGTAAACAATATTAATGACAAAATAATATGATTCGGTGGTGTTGGTTGGAGAAAGAATATCGTCCGGGGCACAAAGAGGATTTATAATGCCACTGTTGAATATTTAACAGCCCCTTGAACAAGCAGACATAGTTTTGGTTTAATGCCCCACCTGAACAATAGCACCTCCCTCAGATTGCACAAAATTGTCAACATAGCTGTTGTGTTCCGGTCCTGGAGTGAGGTTTAAATCCATGGCGTTCTGATTTAGAGGCAGGAATATTATCAGCTGATCTGAAGATAGCTTGCAGGGCTCAAGGCTGCATTTCAACCGAAGGCAAGTTTTCAGCATAATCTACACTGCCTATAATTTGTCCTGTACAAATGCTCTTCTTAAAGCTGTGCTAAGGCTTGCAGTATGATTGAGGAATTCATTAAAAGGAGAAAAAGGAAACAGGCAATCCTGTTATGATGGTAACAGATCTCAGCCCTCAGTCAATTTCTTGCACACGAGACCATCGCAGATCCTCCCACTCATCACATCAAAAATACTCACTCAGGCCAAAAAGCTGCAGGGTTCATTCGATTATTTTTGCTGGCATTAGTGTAAATCCTGATATTAGCTAGCACCTAAACCACTATAGCAGAGAAAACATAAAGTAGAGTTACAGTATTAAGTTGCTGCTGTGTTTAAAATACTAATCTGGATATCCCCCAGTTAGAATCTTGCTGGACTGCAATACACGGAAGCAGGCTTTTACTATTGGGCTCAAATTGCCTAGACAGATGAGAGCTGAATTTTCGCTTTGGGGAGAGGAAGCAGGACTCTTTACAGGTCCTGAACGTGACCCCGGGGGCAAGCAGTCACTGACCTGCCATTTTCAGGGGTAGCGCACTATAAATTGTCACGGAGGCAGGTTCAGTCTCCAATTCAGGCTGGTGAAAGGACTTTCAGCCTGAGAGGAGCATTTATTAAAAATTCATTCACGGGATGTGGGCTTCGCTGGCTGGGCCAACATTTATTGCCCATCCCTAGTTGCCCTTGAGAAGGTGGTGGTGAGCTGCCTCCTTGAACCGCTGCAGTCCCTGTGGTATAGGTACAGCCACAGTGCTGTTGGGGAGGGAGTTCCAGGATTTTGACCCAGTGACAGTGAAGGAACAGCGATATATTTCCAAGTTGGGATGGTGAGTGACTTGGAGGGGAACTTGCAGGTGGTGGTGTTGCCATATATCTCTTGCCCTTCTCCTTCTGGATGGTAGTGGTCGTGGGTTTGGAAGGTGCTGTCAAAGGAGCCTTGGTGAGTTCCTGCTGTGCATCTTGCAGATGATACACACTGCTACCACTGTGCATTGGTGGTGGAGGGAGTGAAAGTTTCTGGATCGGTTGCCAATCAAGCGGGCTGCTTTGTCTTGGATGGTGTCGAGCTTCTTGAGTGTTGTTGGAGCTGCACTCATCCTGGCAAGTGGAGAGTATTCCATCACACTCCTGACTAGTGCCTTGTAGATGGTGGACAGGCTTTAGGGGGTCAGGTGAGTTTTGTGGTGAGTTACTCATCACAGGATTCCAAGCCTCTGACCTGCTCTTAAAGCCACAGTATTTATACGGTTACTCCAGTTCAGTTTCTGGTCAATGGTAACCCCCAGGATGTTGATAGTTGGGAATTCAGTGATGGTAATGCCATTGAACATCAAGGGGCAATGGCTGGATTCTCTCTTGTTGGAGATGACACTTGTGTGGTGCGAATGTTACTTGCCATTTGTCAGCCCAAGCCTGGATATTGTCCAGGTCATGCTACATTTAGACAGGGACTGCTTGAGTATTTGAGGAGTTGAGAATGGTGCTGAACATTATGTGAACATCTCCACTTCTGACCTTATGATGGAAGGAAGGTCATTGATGAAGCAGCTGATGATGGTTGGGCTGAGGACACCACCCTGAGGAACTCCTGCGGTGATGTCCTGGAACTGAGATGACTGACCTCCAACAACCACAACCACCTTCCTTTTTATGGCTCCAACCAGTGGAGAGTTTTCCCCCTGATTCCCATTGACTCCAGTTTTGCTCTTTTTCCAGCAGGGATGTGGAGGTGGAGAAATCCCAGTCAGCTTCTTAACAGGGCACTTATCAAGGCTCTTATTGAACGTATCTGACTCCCACGCACCTGAGGTGCCCCTGTTAAAATGGCCAGCGCTGGGAATGGGATTGGGAAACGTAGCATTAGGTTATTTAGGGCTGAAAGGGTTAACGTGTGGGACTGGAGAAACAGTACCATCCACATGATGAAGTAAGAGATAGTCACATGACTAGGAGCCTAGAAGGAGAAAGCTCATGGCTTAGATTGAGTAATACCTGTAGTCTGGTCATACAATAAACCAGTTATAGATTAGACATATCTATGTCTCCACAACCATTCCTTAGCCAGTCACAACCAACATACATCAGGAAATCACCAAGCCAGCGGGTGTCAGTATTTTTAGGCCCCATCTGCCACCATTCGCAGTCTCAGTGGGGCCTGAAAATCCTGTCCAGAGTGCTTGGAGGCTACTCAGCTGTGAAGCACATCACAGCTGAGTCTCACCACCTTGCTCTCAACCCCAGCGGTCCACATGCATATAGGAGGGGATTTGAACACTACCCATCCAGTGGGAACCAAGCAGTTGGGCAGTTTGTCTGGGTAACCTACCCACTTTGACCTCACCATCCTCCATTTTAACTTGCCGCTCTCTGCAGTCAAAATGGACACCCACTCAACAGGGTTCTTCTTTAAATACATTCCCATCAGTACATCTTCATTTTGCCTCATGTGAAAATATTTAGTTCCTCATTATCAATAACCATTTGCTGTGGGTGAGTTGATTTTCTGACAAACATGTTCAGTTGTTAACGCTGTCCCTATTGTTATTCATGGCCATAAGACCATAAGACCATAAGACATAGGAGCAGAAGTTAGGCCATTCGGCCCATCGAGTCTGCTCCGCCATTCAATCATGGTTGATAAGTTTTTCAACCCCATTCTCCCGCCTTCTCCCCGTACCTTTGATCTCCTTACCAATCAAGAACCTATCTACCTCGGTCTTAAATACACTCAATGATCTGGCCTCCACAGCCTTCTGTGGCAATGAATTCCATAGATTCACCACTTTCTGGCTAAAGAAGTTTCTTCTCATCTCAGTTCTAAAAGGTCTTCCCTTTACTCTGAGGCTGTGCTCTTGGGTCCTAGTCTCTCCTACTAATGGAAACATCTTCCCCACGTCCACTCTATCCAGGCCTTTCAGTATTCTGTAAGTTTCAATCAGATCCCCCCTCATCCTTCTAAACTCCATCGAGTATAGACCCAGAGTCCTCAAACGTTCCTCATATGTTAAGCCTTTCATTCCTGGGATCATTCTCCTGAACCTCCTCTGGACCCTCTCCAGGGCCAGAACATCCTTCCTGAGATACGGGGCTCAAAATTGCTCACAATATTCTAAATGTGGTCTGACCAGAGCCTTATAAAGCCTCAGCAGCACATCCCTGCTTTTAGATTCTAGTCCTCTCGAAATAAATGCCAACATTGCATTTGCCTTCCTAACTATTGACTCAACCTGCAAGTTCACCTTAAGAGAATCCTGGACTAGGACTCCCAGGTCCCTTTGCACTCTAGATTTCTGAATTCTCTCCCCATTTAGAAAATAGTCTGTGCCTCTATTCTTCCTACCAAAGTGCATGACCTCACACTTCCCCACGTCATATTCCATCTGCCACTTCTTTGCCCATTCTCCTACCTGTCAAAATCCTTCTGCAGCCTCCCCGCCTCCTCAATACTACCTGTCCCTCCACCTATCTTTGTATCATCTGCAAATTTAGCCAGAATGCCCTCAGTTCCTTCATCTAGATCATTAATGTATAAAGTGAAAAGTTGTGGTCCCAACACTAACCCCTGCATAACTCCACTAGTCACCGGCCGCCATCCTGAGAAGGACCCCCTTATCCCCACTCTCTGCCTCCTGCCAGACAGCCAATCTTCTATCCATGCTAGTACCTTGCCTCTAACACAATGGGCTCTTATCTTACTGAGCAGCATCCTGTACGGCACCTTGTCAAAGGCCTTCTGGAAGTCCAAGTAGATAACATCCATTGGCTCTTCTTTGTCTAACCTACTCATGGCACCCTGACTGCATTTTCTCTGCCTTGTCCATTTATGGCTGACAGTTGCCATTATAGTTGAATAGTCTGTTGATAAAGGAAGAAACCAGGGCTGGCCTTTACTTGTCGCAGAGTGAAGTATATTCCTCATGACTCAACTCTGCTCCTGTGTCACTAAGTGTTGCTTTATACTCTTTTAAGCAAAACAAAAATAAACAAATTAAACCAAAAGTCAATAAATCAGAGGGGGTGACAGCCCCTGGTGGGGCACTGTAACTAAAACAAAAACATGAAAGGAAGTGTCTCTTTATATGTGCTCAAGTAACCACCAAATCAATGCCCTCCACCGGTATAAACTTAAACTCATTTGATACAATGAACAGTTGCATCCAGGTTGAGAGCAGCTCACATACAAACCAAATAAACCTGGGACCTTTTGGTCAATATCAAAATATGTACAACTTGTATATTGTTAATTGAACATTGGATCACCCTGATGGGAGTAGGCACATTGTATCAAGTATACTTCCAATATCTCCTAGTATTATTTTGTTATTATTTAGTGGACATTTTTAGATGGTCTGGAAATAAAAGCAGCTTGTTACTACCACACAAATGTGGGTACTTTGGGACCTAACCTGTATGACTTGATTCTCTACTGGATTCCACTATTTAGATGAGGTACTAAAGTAAAGCCCCATCTGCCCTCTCTAGTGGATGCATAAGATCCCATAGCACTACTCACAGATGAGCAGAGGAGTCCTGGTCAATATTTATTTCTCAGAACAACATAATTAAAGCCGATTAGCTGGTCATTATCTCATTGATACGTGTGAGAGCTTGCTGTGTGTAATTTGGCTGTTGTGTTTCCTATGTTACAATGGTGACTACACCTCCTATATGCTTTGGAGACTTATACAACTTACAGCAGGCACGTCAAAGCACTGGAGAGGTACCACTTGGGGTGCCTTCACGAGATCTTCCAAATGCAGTGTGAAGAAAGGCAGTCCAATAGCAGCATCCTTTCCCAAGCCAACATGCCCAGCATCGAGGGACTAATCATTCAAAACTAGCTCCACTGGAAAGGACAGGTCCTGCTGTCAGTATATCTGAAAACTCCCAAAACAACTGCTCTACTCAGAACCTGGTCACTGCGGGAGAATCCCAGGAGGACAGCGGAAATACTGTAAGGATGTCCTCAAAGCATCCCTGAAGAGGTCAAACATACCCATTGACTTATGGGAGTCCCTGGCTTAGGGCCAAACAAAATGGAGAAGGTTCATTTGGAAAGGCACACTGAGAGGCTTTGTTGGGAATGTGCAGAGGTGAAGTTAAAGCATCGGAAGGACTGCACATACCTCCAAACAACACACCTACCCAACCCTCCCAGCACCAAGTGTGGCAGAATCTGAACAACATGCATTGAACTTATCAACCATCTCAGAGCCCATCAAACTAGAGTCACTCTCGATCCTGAGGAACTGCCTAACGGACAGAGAGACACTTCAAAAGTACTTCACTGGCTGTAACTTGTATCCGGACATCTTGAGATTGTGAAAGACACTATATAATCGCAAGTATTTCTTATTAATCTTGTAAATATAAGTTTTTTTTTGACTGGGTGAGCAAAATTTCCAAATTAATCCCATCGGCAAGGCCAAGTATCGAATGAAAACTTGACAACTTGGCTGGGGGAGAGAGAAGACTGGACTTCACGTATTCCTTCTCATAGAACCTGCTAATGAAGGATTCACCTTCGAAGGCTGAGCCATTTTTATCGGTTGCTGGGACGTAGCAATAGCAAAATCTTGAACTTATATAGCGCCTTTAAATTAACAAGATGGCCAAGGTTCATCACTGTTATCAAACAAAATTTGACACTGAGCTATGCAGAAGATATTAGGAGGGGTGATGGTCACATCGGCAGGTTTTAAGGAGTCTCTCAAAGGAAGTGAGAACAGTAGAGAGGTAGAGAGATTTAAGGGAGTTCTAGAGCTTAGGGTTTAGGCAGCTGAAGTCACAAAGACCAATGCTGAAAATTGGGGATGAACAAAAGACCAGAGTTGGAAGAGCACAGAGATCTTGAAAGGTTGTAGGGCTGGAGAAGTTTACAAAGATTGTTGATAGAAGGTTGTTGACTTATCATTTCAGCTATTTTGTCTAACTGGTAATGATATTTCAAACTCAACTTTGTTCCTGTCTCAGAACATCGGCAGTTGAAACCCTTGTTCATGCTGTAACTTCTAGACTTGGCTATTCCAATGCATTCCTGGCCTTCCTTATTCTGCCCACTGTAAACTTGAAGTCAATCAAAACTAAACTACCCACGTCTTAACTCACGGTGAATTCCGTTCCCCTATCATCCCTGAGCTTGGTGATCTACATTGGCTCCCAGTCAAGTAATGCTTTGATTTTAAAATACCCTTCCTTGTTTTCAAATCCCTCTGTGGTCTCGCCCCTCCCTATCTCTGTAATCTCCTCCAATCCCACAGCCCTCCGAGATCTCTATGCTCCTTTAATTCTGGCCTCTTGAGCATCCCCAATTTTATTTGCTCCACCATTGGCCATGCTTTCAGCTGCCTGAGCTTGAAGCTGTCCCCCATTCCTCTCTGCCCTTCTATTTCTATAGACAATCTTCCATTGAATTTAACATTTTCCTTTAATTCAAAAGGCAGTTCTCTGTTCTTTTACAACAAAAACAAAAATACCCGGAAAAGCTCAGCAGGTCTAACAGCTTCTGCGGAGAGGAATACAGTTAACGTTTCGAGTCCATATGACTCTTCAACAGAACTAAAGGAAAATAGAAATGAGGTGAAATATAAGCTGGTTGAAGGGGAGGTGAGACAGGTGGAGCTGGATAGAGGGCCAGTGATAGGTGGAGGTAAAGAAGAGATTGCCAAAGATGTCATAGATAAAAGGATAAAGGAGTGTTGACGGTGGTGATATTAGCTAAAGGATGTTCTAATAGTGACATTATGGGTAGAAAGCAGAATGAGCAAGGTACAGATAGACCTAGTGGGGGTGGGGTAGGGGGAAGAGATTAAAATAGGCTAAAAGGTGGAGATAAAACAATTGATGGAAATAAATGTAAAAATAATAGAAATAGGTGGGAGAAGAAAAATACATTTTTAAAAAATTAAAAATTATTAGGGGTTTATTTGCTCCATCATTGGCTGTGCCTTCTGCTGCCTGAGCCCAAATCTCCCTGTTCTTTTAATTGATTTTAGCCACCCTAGATTAGCTTGGGAACTGGCCACTCAACCCAACTAGCTCCACCCTTCTTTATCTAGAACCCTACTCTTCAGTTCACAGGGCAGAGCTTAAAGCCTTTCTAAAGCCTTGGAGTTTTATGAGCATTTAGACATCCTGGTTCTTGGGAATTCTCACCACCTCAAACAAAGGCATAACTCCAGCGAGGTGTCTAGTCAGGCAATGACAGCTCGATGACCTATGCATCAGTCATTATGGTGATCCTTAAGTTAGAAAGTGAAACCAAATAACTACCATTTGAGATTGTACGAAATGGCTTCAAGCATTATTTCCCCAAGGTTTGGTTTGTTTTGAGAGTGCATTGCCAAGAAGGAACTCAGGCTAATCCATGGTATCTCATCTAATGTGGTAAGTGGACACTACAACAGACCTGAGCTTTCTGATTAAGGTGGGCCAAAGATTGGGCTTATAAATATATATCAAATGCATCAGCTTGGACAGGGTGGGGAGGTGGGGTGGGGTGGGCATTTCAAGGATTAATTTTGGAAGCATATCTGTTGGGGAAGCAGGAGAAGAGCCACCTATTTGAAAAGTCATATGGAATCATATCAGCACAGAAAGGAGGCCACTCAGCCCATCGAGACCATGCTGGCTCTCTGTAGACCAATCCAGCCCGTTCCATTCTTCAACTCTATCCATGCAGCCCAGCAAGTTCAGTTTCCTCGAGTGCCCAGCTGATTTTCCTTTTGAAACCATTGATTGTTTTTATTAATTTTATATGAATTATTTGACCAAGCTCAGTGCTGTCGCAGCTAACTACGTAATCTGTGGTGCCTTTAGGGATCATTTGTGGAAAATGTTGCTTTTCTAAAGGAATTTTTACACTCAATTGTTCAGATGTTTCCTCTCAGCCTTGATTAGCAGAGTTATGGAGGTGCATCCCTGTGGTTTCTAGGCACACAATGTATTTTCACAGTTAAAAAATCATTGTAGTCCTATTCACTCAGGCATAGCTTGGCATGTTTTCTTAAGAAAATCTCACCTCATCTTGTAACAATGTTAAGCGGCAGGCTTTTGGCATGTAAATTCATTTACACACACAAAAAAAGATTTACCCTGGGGATTGAAGTGAACAGTTTTTACAGAATCCCATGACAATGTTCTCTATATTTCTGTCTTTTGGTTGTTTAATATTCATGGCTCTATGCCAGTATGAGCTTTAGGGTTTATTGACTTTGAGCATTCTTAATTTCTCAGTGACAGTTTCCTTGTCGGATGGCTACTACCGCAAAAACTTTCTGCTAATTTAAGTCACAAATCTCTTGACTATATTGATTGGAATACACACGGGAGATCAGCTCTGGTCCATCATGAAGGCTTTAAACCACAAGTATGGGTTTGGTCCGGGGAGTACCATAAACTCTGTAAACTTGAACTATGCCAGAACTCTGCTACCCTATCTCAACGGGCAAAGAGATCCATTCACCCCCAACACTCCTGTGCTCGCTGACCTATTGGCTTCTCAGCTGTTAATGCCTCAATTTTAAAATTCTCACCTTAGTTGCCAAATTCCTCAATGGCCCTCATGCCACCCACCCCCTCCCTGTTTCTGTAACCTCATCCAGCCCTGAAAACTCTCTGAGACCTTTGTGCCCTTCAGTTCTGGCCTCTGGCATATGCCCGCTTTACACCACTCTACCATTGGTGGATGTACAGCCAGCTGCCTAGGTGCCTAAGCTCGAATTCCACCCCCACCCCTCCCGACCCACCACTCCCTAAACCGCTTTGCCTCCCTACACCTTTCTCTACTTTGAAACACTCCGCAAAGCTTAAAACCAACCTTTTCTTTTTCATTTATTCTTTAATGGGATGTGGGCGTCGCTGACAGAGCCAGCATTTGTTCCCCATCCCTAACTGCCCTTGAACTGAGTCACTTGCTTGGCCATTTCTGAGAACAGTTAAGAGTCAACCACATTGCTGTGGGTCTGGAGTCACATGTAGGCCAGACCAGGTAAGGATGGCAGATTTCCCTCCCAAAAGGGCATTAATGAACCAGATCTGGTGACAGTTTCATGGGGCAGAATTTTCCAGTTGGCATGTGGAGGTGGGCCCCACATGTCTGCACGGAAAACGAACGTCCCGATATTTCGTTGGGCGGGCACGTGATGATGTCTGATGCGCACCCGCCATTAATTAACGGGCCACTTAAAGCCCTTGAGGCGCCAATCAACGCTGATTTTTCACAGCCTGTGTGATCTTCAGGTCAGCGCACGGGCACAACGGGCAGGCGGGTAGGAGACATTTGTATAAGCCTCATCCACGGGCGGGATAAGAGGGCTCAGTGGGGTTGCGAGTGTGCCCTGTCAAGTGTTTATTTATCAAAGTTATTGATACCTGCCTGTGAGATCTGCAGCTTTTCAAAACGTATACCAGCTGCTTTGTCTGGACTCTTAACCTCCAGGTCAGCACTCTGCAGTGAGGAATCTTTTCTGGGCCTGCAGGTTTCTGGAAGCCTTCCCTTAGCCTGGGAATGGGAGCTCAACACTCCACTGGAGGCAGCTCCTCTGAGGAGGAAGGGAGGGTCAGAAGGGGGAGGAGGCCAGGAGTGGACATTTAGCCTCCAGCGAAGCCACCTTTGGGAGAACATGCACAGGCACAAGCGGCGCAGGGTCAAGAGGTTGTACAAGGTGGAAGGGGTTGCAGAAGACGCCACTATCCTGCTGCCAGGGTTTACAGGCAGCGAAGCAGCTACCTCAATATGTCTGAGGTACAGTGCCGAAGGAGGCTCCATCTCTCAAGGGAGACAGTCAATTATATCTGTCAGATGATAGGCCCTGAGATCTCCCCTAATTATGAGGGTGGACAGCCCATGCCAGTGGCTCTGAAGGTCACAGCTGCCCCCAACTTCTATGCCTCTGGCTCCTTCCAGGGCCCGGTGGGTGATCTTTGCGGTGTCTCCCAATCAGCTGTCCACACTTGTGTCAAGCAGGTCACAGATGCTCTGTTCAGATGGGCATTGACCTTCATCCACTACCGCTGGGACCAGGCCAGTCAGACACAGCAAGCCAGAGGCTTTGGGGCCATTGCTGGCTTCCCCCATGTCCAGGGTGCTATAGACTGTACACATGTGGCCATCAAGGCACCAGCAGGTGAGCCCGGTGCCTTCGTCAACAGGAAGGGCTTCCACTCCATGAACGTGCAGATAGTATGTGATCACAGGATGCTGATTCTACAAGTCTGTGCAAGGTACCCAGGCAGCTCCCACGATGTCTACATCCTCAGACACTCCCAGGTGCCGGGGCTCTTCAGTGCTCCAGCCCGGCTGGATGGATGGCTGCTGGGTGACAAGGGCTATCCCCTTAGAAGGTGGCTCATGACGCCTCTCCGCCATCCAAGAACAGAAGCTGAGCAGCGGTACAATAGGAGCCACAGCTCCACAAGGGCTGTGGTGGAGAGAACCATCAGCCTTCTCAAGATGCGCTTCCGATGCCTGGACCGCTCTGGGGGTGCACTCCAGTACCCCCCAGATCACGCGTCACTGATAATGGTTACATGCTGCACTCTCCACAATCTTACACTGGAAAGGGGGGACACAGTGGGCGATGAAGACGTCAATGCAGTGGCTGCGGCTGCACACGATGAGTCCAGCAGTGAGTCCGAGGATGAGCAGGCACAGGGAAATGATGAGGGGACAGACACTGACCTGGGCATACTCCAGGGAGGCAGGGACACCTGGGAGACTTTAATCCAACGAACCTTCAGCTAACTCACCACAGATAGACCACCAGGACAAGCCTGGGCTGTAGGCTCCATTCTCGATACCTAAAAGCAAAATCTGCCAGGTTAGGAACAGTAACTAGGGACCTTGTTAATAAAGCTGAATGTCTCACAAAGCACTCCTAACATCATGGATAACCATCCACCTGCAGAAGAAAAGAGGTTCCCTCAGCCATGGTGACATGTCTGAATTTAATATCACAGGTAAAGGAACTATAGGAACAAAATGACCATGGTGTTCTAAATCAAAGCAAAACATAAAGACCTCATCTCAGGCCAACATAAAAGCACCAGTGATAAACCTGTGGTGTGTCTAAGGTGCCTTATGTTTACGTTTCTGGGTGCTACGTCTTGGTGCTGCCCCCTTGCTGGGGGTGGTATCTGAATCAGCCTGCTGACTCTGCTGTCCTGTTGGCCTCGATGACATTGGCAGACGTCCTCTGGCCCTTGGAGCCTGTGCTGGCCCCGCCTGGGAGGGAGCTGCCTGGTCCACAGTTGCCATCTCCCCATCGTTGCAGCCTCAATGGATGCTACAGTCACCAAGGACCTCCCTTCTCACCATTGATGGATGGGCACCAAGCTGGGAAACTTGGTGCCCACACTGACCAGCTGAGGTCAATGCCAACGTAAGGGCTTGCGGGTCCAAGCGCATCCCCAGAAAGCCCTGATTGTTCTCCTGGAGGAGGCTCTCCGAGAGTCACCACTCTCTCCATGGAGGACGCATGGCGCTGGGACATGTGGCTCATTGCATCAGCGTTGGTCAGTGTAGACCCCTCCACCACGGAGACCAAGCGAAGCATAGCCTCATGTATCTCCCCCAGATGTTCCCTCACACCCGGCCACATTTCCTGCATTTGCTGTGTCGCGGACGACTCCAGAGGCTCATCATCAGGCACCGACTGAGCATGTGCCTGGTCCCCTGCAGTCCTCCGACTGCTGGCACCATGGGCACTCTCTGTGTCTGCCAGATCCTCCAGCAACTGTGAAGTGCCCTCACTGCTGTGCCCCGGGACACTAGCTGATGTTGGAACTCCCACCGAGGTGTTCGTATCTGTGCTGGTGCCTGCCTGGCAGAGATGATGTGACGCTGGTGAGACTTCAGGGCCCTCAGGTGTGAGAGGGGGCCTCTGCTGCTCCTCCTCCCGGCCCTGCTCCACTGATGCTGAAAGGAAGAACAAGTACATTGGATTGTTAACGTGGAGACAATGTCAATGTGTATCCCTTCCCCTGGATCGTTATGCGCTCATCCTTCCATAAGCAATGGACAAGCCATGGTGCAAAATTAAATCACTGAACATTCAGCAGTTCTGTGGCTGTTGGGAGAACAATGCTGACCTCAGTGCTGGGCATACATACCTGGCCGTGACACCCCAGCCTCACTGACACCGGTGGACCTGGGCGCATGGCGCCTCTCCAAACCCAGGGCCTCCTGCTCAAACCAGCTGAGAATGGCTAACTGCGCCAGTCCTCACACACTCTGCTCCGTTATGAGCACTCTTCTCCTGCCTACATCACATTAGGAACCACATGGTATATCCTACTATAGCAAGGAGGCGCAAGCACGTGCAGCACAGAGGGCAGCAGGTGGTTCGTGGCCACCCCATCTTGAAGCTCCCCTCCCAGCATCTCATCACCCTGACTCGGGCACGTCCTTCAGTTCAAGCACAGCGTCTAGGTGCAGCTCCTCCAGGTTTCCCCCAGAACAGTCATGTAGGTCTCAGTGTAACACATGCTGCGGGTGCAGAACCCATCTCTTCACCGCCCTCTCAGGCTGCCCTCAGCCTGGGCAATATCTGCTGGCCCACCCAGCGAAGGACACATACCGTCAATGATTCAATGCAGTCGCTACACTTGGACTTGGCAGGAACGGGGGCAGCAGGGGGGGAAACCTGACCTGCTGGGTTAAGTGACCAATGCCAACATTGTCCTCACCCATCCAGAGCACAAGTTGTTGAAGCGCTTGTGACACTGGATCCAGGTGCACCGCACCACCTCCGCCATCTCCTCCCAGGCAGGTTTCGTCATGTGGGGGGGACCTCCTCCTCCCGTCCAGGGGAACCAGCACCTCTCGCCATGCTGCCCCCTCCTGGAGGAGGGCAGTAGGGCAGTCATCCAAAACACCAGGGGCACACTGGCCCTACCCTCCGTCCTGGCCTGCCCCGAGGGTCTACCCTCCGGCCGGGCCTGGCCTGCCCTGAGGGTCTACCCTCCACCCTGGCCTGCCCTGAGGGTCTACCCTCCAGCCTGATCTGCCCTGAGGGTCTACCCTCCGGCCTGGCCTGTCCGGAGGGGCTACCTTCCGGATTTGCATGAACTTCATTGCCCCTCTGCACAGCCCTTCACCCAGCCATTGCGAGCAGCCTTTCCAAGGGTGCCAGGGCCTTCCTTTATACAGGCCGCTGGGACACCACTGGACCTGTTGGCCTGAGCATGCCCGCTGCTGCTCACCCACTCCCGCTATCCTCGGGAGTTGCGCATTACGCTGGGCGGCCTTAATTGGCCCACCTGCATAAAATGGCGGCGCAGACTCGATCAGGTCTGCACCCGCTCCCTCTCCACAGCGCCCCCACCAACCAGAAAATTCAGCCCATGGTCATGAACACTAGACTAGCTTTCAATTCCAGATTTAATGCTGTAGAGGGATTTGAACTTGTGCCCCTAGAGCATTAGCCTGGGCCTCTGCATTACTAGCCCAGTAACATTATCACTACACCACTGTATACTAACCTAGCTTAAACTATCCTTACTTGGCTTAGTGTCAGATTTTGTCAGCTAAGCTCTCCTGTGAAGTGCCTGGGGATGTCTTACTGCAAAGGTGCTTTGTAGGTGGGATGCAGACTCCTCCTGCGCTGCAAAGATGCTGTGATACTGTGAAATGCAAATTATGTTTGTTGTTGCACCTAGATTAGTCTTTCAAGGCTATCATTCTTTGCCCTTTTTATCTTTTGCTCTGACCACCAGATCAGCTTTTAAAAGGTGAGCCATCTCCATCCAATTGTGAATAGGCATTGGACCCACAATTTAAAACGTGCCATAGTTTCGTGCCAATTTGGAAGCCAATTGGAAACCTCGCTCGGAGATCACACGGTAGCTAATGTGGCAAATGGAACCATATCACATTAGTCGAAATAAGAGGTGATCTCCTGAGTTTGAGGTTAAAGCACCCTTCCAGTTGAGAGATTAAACTGATGCAGTGGGTGGGAGCACTGGAGGCTGACACTGAGACTGGGGGCTTGTTAAGGGGCCTGTCCAACTTGGGTTGAAATTTTCAAAATTTGTTTCTGGCGAGCACAACCAATCTCGTGTATGTTAGCGCGGAGATTTTGGGTTCACCCTAGGTCCCAAGTAAATTTCTTTGACAAAATAAAAGCAAAATACTGCAGATGCTGGAAATCTGAAATAAAAACAGAAAATGCTGGAAAAAGTGGCCTGAACAACAGTCATACAGACTCAAGATGTTTCTCCCTCTACAGATGCCGCTAGACCTGCTGAGTTTTTCCAGCATTTTTTGTTTTTATTTAAAATTTCTTTGGCATTGTCATTCAACCTCAGCTATGGGGCCAACAATTGCTGGCACAATTGCTGCTCCTAACCTTCACTTCCATGGCCGGCAGCGGCAGTCCTCAACATGGCTGCCACCTATCTTTGCTGCTTGTGCCAGTCAGGCAGCTCCTGCTTCCAGGAAGTGCTTGGTGCCACTAATTCGTACCAAACCTATCGATGTTTACATTTAAAAATTGTGTTGCTCTCACAACACAGCTCGGGCATGGTGCTGGGACCTGGCTTTCATGCTGACCCTGTCACCATTTGGAATTCTGGCCCGAATTTCTGAACTTACCTTCTCCATTCCCCAGCACAAGGAGACCCCGTGACGTTCTTTTTAGTATCTTTAGAAACATCTTGTCCAAGGGTTTACCTTGCATCTTGAATTTTCTTGTTTGAGTTTCCTGCCTCTGTTTTAATTGTAGAATTAAAACGTGTGTACCCTATACTTGCCTCTGGCTCTGCATTTGCAAACATTTTCAGTGATGTATTTAAACAGTGTCATTTCAAGCATTCCTTTTAATACCTTCAGTATTTCTGCTTTAATTTCTACTCTGCTTCAAATTCCCAATTGACCTTTGCCAGCTCCTCCTTCATGTCATAAAGAAGGCTCTTTTGAAGAGATCGGCTTTTCCTTATCACACTGAAACATCCAATTTATTACTATTATGATTTACCTGCAATTGGCCTCCCTCTGACCTGCAGTCACTTAGTTACCCCTTCTGTTTCCCTGCTAAACACTGATCTAATGGAACAGCCAATTTGGTTATATTATTTACATATGTTTTGTGCAGTTCTGTAGAAGCTTCATGAATACATTTGCTTCATTGGAAGATGAATCACTGCTGGTCCATTGCTAAGTAGTACATCCATTGCAGCATCTGATCTCATTACATAGTGTACTTGTTGTGTTATAAAACCATCTTGAGCTCCCTCCATGAATATATTTCTTCTGCCATGAAGATAAACCAAACTCTTCCCCAATTGATTTTTGGATATAAGATGAACCATTACACCATCATACAATCTTCCTTTGTACCTTTACAAGATCAAAAATTTTCTCTGCAACCATTCGATGGCAACATTCAACTCAAAATGCTTTTCCAGCAAAGTATAGGCCTATTCTTTTAATGGCTTGCCAAATTCCTCTGAATTCCTATTTTATTTATCCAATTCCATGACCTCCTTTTTTAATGGCTTGTCATGGGATCTGTAATGTCCACCCGAGAGGACCTTGGGTTAATGTCTCAACTGAAGGACTGCACCTCTGGCAGTGCAACATTCCCTCAGTACTGCACTGGAGTATTAGCCTAGATTATGTGCTCATGTCTCTGGAGTGAGGCTTTGAACCCACGACCTTACATACAAACATACAAATTAGGAGCAGGAGTAGGCCACTTGGTCCCTTGAGCGTGCCCTGCCAATTGATTAGATCATGGCTGATCAGATTATGGCCTCTTCTTTCCTGTCTACTCCTGATTCCCTTTGACTCCTTTGTTAGTCAAGAATCTATCTAACTCTGCCTTAAAAATACTCATTGACCCTACCTCCACTGCTCTGTGGGAAGAGAATCCCACAGACTAACCACCCCCTGAGAGAAAAAAAAAAATCTGCTTTATTTTTAAACTGCGTTCCCTAGTCCTAGTCTCTTCCTTATGGGAAAACATCCTTTCAGTATCCACCCTGTTAAGTTCTCTCAGGATCTTGTATGCTTCAATAAGATCACCCATCAAACTCCTAAACTCCAATGGATACAGGCCCAGCTGTCCAAAGAGTGTTCAGTTCTGAGGTTCGAGGAAGGAGTTAGCACAATGAGTGCTTAATTCAACCTGGTAATAGTTTGGGAAAGAGTAAAAAGGAGTACGAGACCTTACGTGAACTATGGTCAGGTGACTATATTGAAAATGACAAAGGCAAAACCCTTTGGAATCACTAGGCTTTCAAAATTCAGGTCCCTCACCCAGTGGCCCTCAAAAACTCACTGTCCTGTTTGGCCACCATTCCTGCAGCATTTGCCAGCACCCACGATGTTCAGCTATGAGGAAGGTGATCACAAGATCTGCCCAGCCCCAGCCATTCCACGAAACCTCCAACGGGACAGAGTTCTGGTGTAAATGTCTCCCACCGCAAAATCTACCAACCGTTTCCCTAATAGTACATCAAAGATCACAGAGTTTCAGGGGCCTGAGAGTACTCCACTCCATTCTTGAAGATTTTAAGAATTATTTAGAATCTCTGATGAGGGAGAAACTAGGAATATGAGTATGCACTTGATGAAATGCACAGAAGGGTGTGGTTGAACAGAGAGATGAATGATTTAAACATTGAAAGTACGTGTAGAAGTAGATTAAACCAGATAGGCCAGGATTTTATGGTCCCTTCCATCCAGTGGGATATTACAGGCCCACCGAACTGAACAGAGATTTAAATGACTCGGTACATCTGAAGGGGGAGAGACACGCCATGGCAGGGCCATAAATTCCTGGCCGTACATATATACAAACATTAGCTGGCCACATTTGGTAGCTTTAGGTGCAGTTTTGGACACCACATTATGGGAAGGACATTAAAGCCATAGATAGCATACAATGTGGATTGAACAGCCTGGTGTCACAGATGGGAAACTATAGTTATGAGGGGAGACACTGAGGTTATTCCACTGCAGCAAAGAGGCTAAGAGCAGGTTTAATGGAAGTTTTAAATTTATAAAGGGTTTTGATAGATTGCATAGAGAAAGACTATATTCCCCCAGTTGCTGAATCAGAAACAAAGGGTCATGGTTTTAAAGTATTCACGGAGAATTTGAGGAGATAAGTTTTACACAGGGAGTTGTTGGAATGCTTTATGGTTGATGCAGAGAGTATTGATTCTTTTAAGAAATAATCAGATAAATATTTAAAGCTGTGGAAGGTACAGAGAGAAGAAGAGAGAAAAAGTGAGAGAGACAGAAAGATTGAGAAAGAGAGAAAGAGGGAGAAAGCGAGAGAGAAAGAAGGGCATTGGGATGAGTTTTTACATTGCTGCAGTGACCTTGTTTCATGTTATAAATGTCAATGGTTCTCTGAATAGTTTAATATGGGACCTACAGTGCAGAAATGAATTAATATGTAGTGACCAAAATTGTTATTAGCATTTGGGATTGAAGTGTAGTACTCTGCTGAAAAAGGGTGTATGAATGAATGTTTGGAGATAGGACTAGGATTGGCTGTGGTATTATACACGGTCAAATAATCTGCCCACATCCAGTGTCTGTGTTTGCATATGAGGGTTGATAATGGGAGTGAGATACTGGAGAGCTGCTTCATTTGAGGAGTCCACATCTTCAGAAAAGGATGTGTGAAAATTAAGTTGAAAATAAATAATTCATCAAGTTATGCTGGATATCTGCTACAAAGGAACACAGCTGGTGCTGCAACTTAGCATTTCGCAGAACTATATAATGGTGACAGCACAGGAGGAGGTCATTTGGCCCATTGTGTTTGTGCTGGCTCTCCAAAGGTGTAATGCATCTAATGCCATTCCCCTCCCTTCTCCCCATAGCGGCAGATAATAATTCAATTCCCTCTTGAATGCCTCAATTGAACCAGCCTCTATTTGATCACAATTTCCCTCCCCTTCTGCTCTGGCATCACACGTTTTGAAGTCTATCTGGAAAAAACCCATATCACCCATGACAAATCCTGATTTGCAATATTGTAATATTCTGCTTAGGAGCAAAAGGCCAGGTAGTGCAGGATCCGATTGGGTGATCTGGGTGTTGACATTATTCCCTTGATCAAACACTTATCCCCCTCTTCCTTTCTCTCTCCAGAGACATCAAAAAAGAAAGACGTGCACTCATACGGCATCTTTCACAGTCTCCTGACATTTCAAGCGTTTCACAACCAATTCTGTGCTTTTGAAGTGTAGCCACTGTTGTAATGCCAAACAGAATATTTTCTAAGGACATGCGTTGTTTCTGCTTGCAGTGTTGGATGTTTATAGTTTACAGGTATATGCAATGATGGGGTGTGTAAGCAGTGTGTCCTGTTCCTTTTCAATGGCCAGCAAAAGTGGCCCCGCCCCGCCCAAGTGAAGAACTGCCCAGTATGGCGCTTGGCATTACACCCCAGGATTCTCCACTGGAGGCCCATGAGAATGTTGGAAATCATCTGCCAGAATAACAAACAAAAACTCTTGTTTCATCTGATGTCTCAATCCATCAATCTCCTGACCAATACCCTTCGCTTGATTTGTACTTCTGGGTTAGATGTGACCAATCTGCTAGTTGGTTTATTTAGTGCTTTTTTCTGTTACCTTACTTTAATCAGGCCTGAAACAGCAGTGCATTGAAGTGACTGAGCGTAAAGAGGAGCATCTCTTAATTCTATAACACCAGTGTGTCCAATGATACATATTAAGGAAGGCTTTTGTTAAGACCCATCACCCTGTTGGGCAGGATACCATAGCTAGCCAGTCACTTCTTACCTGTAGTTTCCAAATTCTCTCAATGTCATTTCTTCGATACTGCTTCAGAGGTCATGTAGTCAATCATCAAGCCACATTAAGTAAGTAGAACAAAAACATTTAATATATATGTGTTTACTTGACCAATTTTTATAAAGAAACAAAAAGGTATGGACCACAAAACCCTGATGATCTCTGCTGGGTTTGTGAACCTTAGTTGGATGGTTACTTGCCTTTGTGCTCTGTGGGTCTAGAGAGTGGGAAAAATCCAAAGTCCCCGCACATGATCACTCTCCAATGGCCACTCCCGGAAAATGTGCAGCTGTGAATGTCAGATGATGATGGGGGCTGGTTTTGGTGGGGAGAGGGGGTGAGGCTTCATTGCGAAGCAGTAAATGTCAGTGTGGTTCATCGGCACTCATTCAATGCTCACCACTGAAAGGCTGCGAGAGAGGGACTGGTACCTGTGAATGAATTGATGCCTTCAAATAAACAAGACAGAAGAATAGGGGGAAATAAAGGAAGGGGAGAAAAGTCCTTTCACATCAACAAGTTCAAATAGACATTATACTTGGGGCATGTTGTACACTGACAAAGTTGGCTTTACAAATGATTTTGACTACACATTCGCTCCTGTTTTGTGTCAATCGTCTGAACTCTGACCATTACAATATTCTTTGTCTTTCTCTGTTTCCTAATTTGAGCTTGTTGCACTGATTTAATGTGATGTTTCTTTATACAAGTACTTCTCTCTTAACCTGTCAGTTATTCAGCAGCACAATAAGTATCATGTGGCAAGACATCAGACAGCTCCTCTAAGTATGCTGCTTGAATCAATTGGAATATATTTAAAATGAAAATAAACGGCTGGATCCTAACATGCACCATGATTTGTTTGTTTATCACCCTGTTCTTGCTTACCTATATTGAATCCCAATCCGACAAAGCCTCGATTTTAAAACTCTCAGCCTTATATTCAAAACTCTCCATGACCTCATCCCTCCCATCTCTGTAATCTCCATCAGCCTTATGATCCTCTGGGATCGCTGCACACCTTTTGACAATCCTCGATTTCCAATGCTCCACTTTGGCAGCCATGTTGCCAGCCACCTGGATCATAAACTCTGGAATTCCATCCCTAAAACTCATTGCCTCTGTCCTTCTTAAGACGCTTCTTGAAACCGGCCTTTTTGACCAGGTTTTTGGACACCTGTCCTCAAATTTTTTACATGGCTTGAAGTGAACTTATCTCTGAAAATTTCCTGTGAAACACCTTAGCACGTTTTACTAAGTTAAATGGAAATTATTGTATAAATGTAAGTTGTCATCAATGATCCTATTTCGGCAGCCCAGTATGGTTGTGCAAGGTCAGTTCATTATAATAGCCTATAGGTTCCCAATGCAGGTTAGCCTAGGTACAGGGAGCATGCTGTGTTTCTGGACTGGAAATCCAACAGCTCTTAAAGAGCCACTGCTTGTGTTTAAAGGAAAACCACACTAAAGCATTGGAAAAGAGGTTTGAAGTTACAGATAGTTGGAGCTGGGACAGAAGGCAAAGGAAAAACACTGCCCTATTTCAAGATGCTACACATGAGATATTGCTCCAGCAGATGCAGAAATGAAGGGCTACCAGCTTGGAGGTGGCTGAATGTGGCCACCTCTCTTGTCGACAGACTGTGGAAGCAAACAGGAGAAATCTTTTTAGAATGTGGGAAAATTGCCAAGGCCAGACTTTGCCTACCCAAAGTCAACAAACGTCGGATGCAGAAATGCAGAACTCAAAGAGTTTACTGGATGCCTGGTGTAGTTTCACAGAGACAATGAAGCAATCAGCAACATTCAGTGTGAGCGTTTGCATGTCCATGTTGCTGACACAGGAATATTCTTCAAACTTTGAACCTAAATTCTGCAAGCGCCAAACATGCTGCAAACACAAACACTGTATGTTCATGGCTTCACATGAAGAGATTTCTAGAAACAGACAATGCTGCCTATACTTTTCCATATAGGAGGGGGTGATGTTACCTATGCTTTTCCATATAGGAGGGGGTGATGTTACCTGTGCTTTTCCATATAGGAGGGGGTGATGTTACCTATGCTTTTCCATATAGGAGGGGGTGATGTTACCTGTGCTTTTCCATATAGGAGGGGGTGATGTTACCTATGCTTTTCCATATTTCAACATCGACATCATGCTGAAAATTTCAAATAAAAACAGAGAGTGCTGAAAATATTAGCAGGCCTGTCAGCAGCTGTGGAAAGAGAAAGAGAGTTAACAGTGAGAACCCATTACTCATCCACTGACACACAGGTAGCAGCAGAACACAAGGTATCTTGCCATGTTCATCTGTATAAAAGATACCTTGCTTCCAGCATTCTGCCCACTGCTTTGGATGAGAGCCAGAGGATAAGCTCCACCAGGACTCCAATGCTTCACAAACCCTCCTTTCCTCTTCCCGATGGCAATTACCACCAGGCACTTCCATCCCAGGAATTTCTGTACTGAGTTTTAGAAGGGGATATTCAGTGAGCCACAGCTCCGCAGTGAGTGGGAACAAGTGGAAGTGGGTTACCGAAAGGTATCAGGCAGCCAGCTCGAGTCCTCTTTCTGACATTAGGACTGTGACCTGCGAGCTCATGGAGCCTACGTCAAAACTCTTACATACGAGCACAAATATTTCATGGAGTCATTTGCCATGCACCCTGCAAGGTAACTGTGAAGAGTCCTACTAACCACATCAATGCACGAAAGCTGAATGAGACTGTGATCCAAATAGAGCACGAAGTAACCCAGGGTCACAAGTGGAGTCTCGGTGACTAAGACCCCTAATCCCAGCCATAGTTTCTCTCATGGAGGGAGCTATAAAGACCTTAAGCTCCAATAAAGGAGAATCTTTACGAGCCATTCAAGGCTGCAGGCAACCTTCATAGCCCTGGCAGAACCATTTATTTCATCATCCTTTGAAGATCTGTGACAGCCTCCCTAGTGAAGATTAGCTGGTAAAGACAGATCTTGTCAGATGTGGTGAGGTAGCTATGTCATAAACATGGGCAAGGGCAGGTGTGCCGTGACCACCTCACATGTATGTTGACCTGAGGTGGACAAAATCAGCTCAGCCATAATCTTATTAAATCAGCTTGAGGGGCTGAATAGCCTACTCCTGCTCCTAACTGATATGTATGTATGTCTCACTGCTGCCTTTGATGTCCTCATTTCCATTGTACAATTCATCATCACTCACCCCTGCTGTGCCCCCAGTATACTTCCCACCATTGATCCCTTATGGTCATGGGCTGCAATTTGAAACACATTTGAACACATTCTTCCCTTTACTACCATTCCTCACCCACTACCCTCCCAAAACCCCTCCCCCCCCTCTCTCCACATCCCACAAAGAAACAGCTGGAAACGGCCTTTCCACCTTCAAGGCATGGCACACGGTTGATGTTGTAGATTTTGTTGCCGATCCTTATATCAAGCAATTAGGAAGGTAAATGGTATGCTGGTCTTTATTGCAAGAGGGCAGGAGTACAAGATTAAGCAAGTGTTGCTACAATTGTGCAGACTTTTGGTGAGGGCACATCTGGAGGACTGTGCACAGTTCTGATCTCTAATTAAGAAAGGATATGCTTATCTTCAAGGGTTGCAAGAAAGGTTCATTTGCTTGATTCCTGAGATGCGGAGACTGTCCTATGAGGTGAGATTAAGTAAATTGGGCCTGTGCTGTCTGGAGTTTAGAAGAATGAGAAAAGAATGATCTCACTGAAGCATGTAAGATTCTGAAAGGGCCCCGCCCTCCCTACACGCTGCACTCTGGCCCTGCCCTCCCAACGCACTGCACTCTGGTCCCGCCCTCCCTACACCCTGCACTCTGGCCCCGCCCTCCCAACGCACTGCACTCTGGCCCCTCCCTCCCTACACCCTGCACTCTGGCCCCACCCTCCCTACACGCTGCACTCTGGTCCCGCCCTCCCTACACCCTGCACTCTGGCCCCACCCTCCCAACGCACTGCACTCTGGCCCCGCCCTCCCAACGCACTGCACTCTGGCCCCGCCCTCCCAACGCACTGCACTCTGGTCCCGCCCTCCCTACACCCTGCACTCTGGCCCCGCCCTCCCTACATGCTGCACTCTGGCCCCGCCCTCCCAACGCACTGCACTCTGGCCCCACCCTCCCTACATGCTGCACTCTGGCCCTGCCCTCCCTACACGCTGCACTCTGGCCCCGCCCTCCCTACATGCTGCACTCTGGCCCCGCCCTCCCTACATGCTGCACTCTGGCCCTGACCTCCCTACAGGCTGCACTCTGGCCCCGCCCTCCCAACGCACTGCACTCTGGCCCCACCCTCCCTACACCATGCACTCTGGCCCCGCCCTCCCAACGCACTGCACTCTGGCCCCTCCCTCCCTACACCCTGCACTCTGGCCCCACCCTCCCTACACCCTGCACTCGGGCCCCCGCCCTCCCTACATGCTGCACTCTGGCCCCGCCCTCCCTACACCCTGCACTCTGGCCCCGCCCTCCCTACACGCTGCACTCTGGCCCCCGCACGCTGCACTCTGGCCCCGCCCTCCCTACACGCTGCACTCTGGCCCCGCCCTCCCTACACGCTGCACTCTGGCCCCCGCATGCTGCACTCTGGCCCCACCCTCCCTACACGCTGCACTCTGGCCCCCGCCCTCCCTAGACGCTGCACTCTGGCCCCCGCCTTCCCTACACGCTGCACTCTGGCCCCCGAATTCCCTACACGCTGCACTCTGGCCCCGCCCTCCTTACACGTTGCACTCTGGCCCCCGCCTTCCCTACACGCTGCACTCTGGCCCCCGAATTCCCTACACGCTGCACTCTGGCCCCGCCCTCCTTACACGCTGCACTCTGGCCCCCGCCTTCCCTACACGCTGCACTCTGGCCCCGCCCTCCTTACACGCTGCACTCTGGCCCCGCCCTCCCTATACACTGCACTCTGGCCCCGCCCTCCCTATACGCTGCACTCTGGACCCGCCCTCCTTACACGCTGCACTCTGGCCCCGCCCTCCCTACACGCTGCACTCTGGCCCCCGCCCTCCTTACACGCTGCACTCTGGCCCCCGCCCTCCTTACACGCTGCACTCTGGCCCCGCCCTCCTTACACGCTGCACTCTGGCCCCCGCCCTCCCTACACGCTGCACTCTGGCCCCCGCCCTCCTTACACGCTGCACTCTGGCCCCCGCCCTCCCTACACGCTGCACTCTGGCCCCCGCCCTCCTTACACGCTGCACTCTGGCCCCCGCCCTCCTTACACCCTGCACTCTGGCCCCCGCCCTCCTTACATGCTGCACTCTGGCCCCCACCCTCCCTACACGCTGCACTCTGGCCCCCGCCCTCCTTACACGCTGCACTCTGGCCCCCGCCCTCCCTACACGCTGCACTCTGGCCCCCGCCCTCCTTACACGTTGCACTCTGGCCCCCGCCCTCCCTACACACTGCACTCTGGCCCCGCCCTCCCTACACGCTGCACTCTGGCCCCGCCCTCCCAACGCACTGCACTCTGGCCCCCGCCCTCCCTACACGCTGCACTCTGGCCCCGCCCTCCCTACACGCTGCACTCTGGCCCCGCCCTCCCTACATGCTGCACTCTGGCCCCACCCTCCCTATACGCTGCACTCTGGACCCGCCCTCTTTACACGCTGCACTCTGGCCCCCGCCCTCCCTACACGCTGCACTCTGGCCCCCGCCCTCCTTACACGCTGCACTCTGGCCCCCGCCCTCCTTACACGCTGCACTCTGGCCCCGCCCTCCCTACATGCTGCACTCTGGCCCCCGCCCTCCCTACACGCTGCACTCTGGCCCCGCCCTCCTTACACCCTGCACTCTGGCCCCCGCCCTCCCAACGCACTGCACTCTGGCCCCGCCCTCCCTACACACTGCACTCTGGCCCCGCCCTCCCAACGCACTGCACTCTGGCCCCCGCCCTCCCTACACGCTGCACTCTGGCCCCGTCCTCCCTACACGCTGCACTCTGGCCCCGCCCTCCCTACACGCTGCACTCTGGCCCCGCCCTCCCTACACACTGCACTCTGGCCCCGCCCTCCCAACGCACTGCACTCTGGCCCCGCCCTCCCTACACACTGCACTCTGGCCCCGCCCTCCCAACGCACTGCACTCTGGCCCCCGCCCTCCCTACACGCTGCACTCTGGCCCCGTCCTCCCTACACGCTGCACTCTGGCCCCGCCCTCCCTACACGCTGCACTCTGGCCCCGCCCTCCTTTCACGCTGCACTCTGGACCCGCCCTCCCTACACGCTGCACTCTGGCCCCCGCCCTCCCTACACGCTGCACTCTGGCCCCCGCCCTCCCTACACGCTGCACTCTGGACCCGCCCTCCCTACACGCTGCACTCTGGGCCAGCTGCCACCATGTTCTGATGCTGGTGCCGCTGCTGTCATCAACAGAGGCCTAGGCTGCTGGGAGCGATTGAGGCCTGAGACCCAGGAGCAGGACTGCAGGGCTGGGAGGCTGCCACAGGGGCTCGGCCTCCACATGGAGCGGTGACATGGCAGCTTGGGACAGGAAGCTGCCGACCACGTGCTGAAGTGCAAGGAACTGGGCGGGGGTGGGGAGGGAGGGTAGGTTAGGGACCCCGAGGGAAGGTGGGGCCCCCGAGGGAGGGTGGTGCCCCCAGAGAGGGTGTGGCTCCTGGTTCAATCAGTGGTCAGGGACAGGGGCTCTATCTGCTGACTGTCAGAAAGGGGTCCAGGCTCCTGGCCTAGATGTAGCCTCAGACTGGGAGTTGGCCAGAGCCTTGAGTTGTTAAGTCACTGCCCTGGGCTGGAGTAGCAGTGAGGGTAATGGGGGTGGCGGGGGGGTGGTGGTGAGACAGAGTGTGAAAGGAGAGAGATAGAGGGAAAGACAGAATGGGCAAAGAGAAAGAGAGACAGACAGAGTGGGTAAGGAGAGAGAGAGAGAAAGACAGAGTGGAAAGGAGAGAGAGGCAGTGGGAAAGGGGAGAGAGAAAGAGAGGGAGAGACAAAGTGGGAAAGGAGAGAGGGAGAGAGAAAGACAGAGTGGGAAAGGAGAGAGAGTAAGACAGAGACAGAGTGGATAATGAGAGAGAGAGAGAGAGAGAGACAGTGGGAATAAGGAGAAAGAGAGAAGGTGAGAGAGACAATGAGTGGGAAAAGAAAGCAAGGAAATAGTTGAGCTGAGTTTCAGGAGTGTTGTGGGTGAGACACAGAAGCTGTGCTAATCAGGGCGTGTTTGGGGATTTAGTGCTATCTAATTTGATTTTATACCGTGTTTCTGTTATATCCAGTGGCTTATTTTATTTTGCATGTTATTTCAGCATGGAATGCACAGTGCTGCAGATGTTCAGTATGGTACTTCAACTTGAACATTGTTTTCTCTGGGTGAGAAATGTCTGAAGGAACTTAACTCCGGCATTAGCTTTGACTCCTATGGGAACCAATGATTCACATCAAGTCGCGATTTTCAGGAATGCAACCATAACTTTAATTGAGGACTTAGGGCAACATTCAAACTAGCAACAAATGTGAGGAAGAATGCAACAAAAGTAATTCTAAACACAGAATTAAAATACTCTAAACATTCAACAGGAAATCAGGTCACCTGAGAGAACATTGGCCAACAATTGCAGCATGATCTGTCTCCACATTGCCCATTTACACTGGAACTGGACCTGCGGAGGAAGGGAGATGGGGGGGTGGGTGGGGGCGGTGTGGGGAGGTGACTGTTCAAGAGGGAGAGCAAACCATGCCATAGGGTGAAATGGAACAATGCTGATGGAGGAATGGACCATTCCTGCCAATGATCCTAAAGTAGCAACATTGAGTTACCAGTCTCTGAACAACAATTTCGTATTGTTCAAGTGAACTATCTCTTGGAAGCAAAGTAGGGGGAGGGGACCTGAATGGGATTTCTGTCAGGTTCTGTTGTTCCTCCTCTTCTTATGAGTAAAATTTCAACGTCGATCAGACCCTCTTCCCTTGGAATTTTGCAAAGGAACTAAAAAGCACAGAGACTCGACAGAGCAAGTCGAAGTCCAGAATTCCTACCTTGCTCAGCCAGACAACAGTGACCCGGCATGGCCAGAGGGCGGGAAATTCCAGCCGGAGAATGTGCATTCACCACGAGCAATTTGAGAAATGGATCATTCTTCCAGGGATTAAGGTTTCATGTCTGTGACCTGAGTGGTGAAAATGTTAGCCATGGGGAGTGACTACCTTAAAGGATAAACTGCCACATAGGCTCATGTCAGGGCCAACATTTGCACTATTCTCACTTCCACCACTGGAGAGAATCTACAATAACAACTTGCCTTTATATAGTACCATCAATGTTGTGAATCACCTGGAGATCCACTCTTCTGTTTAATTGGTAAAAGTAATATCAGTGTTACTGATAGATGACTGTCTGTATGCTCCAGCCCTGGTTGTGAGTTTGAGTCAATGATTTACTCTACCCTAAAGTATCCTTGGATGGACCTGGTTCTGATAAGAATGAGTTTCTAGGCTCCCATCCAACTGCCGCAGAGTATTTTTCCTCCCATGGGATGGAGCAACCGGTGCAGCCGTCCCCCTCCACTCCCCCCATCAGCAGCCATCCCAATGGGTAAACATAGGCCAACGCACTATTCCTGGGGCTGCTTGTGAACAGGCTCCGCCCTTGTTCCTAACCTAATGAAGGGGATCGAAGGGGAAAGCACTTCCTCCAAACGCGAAGTTTGTGTTCAACTGTGCTGATTTTTAGAGAGAGTAAAAGGTGGGGCCTTTGCTTCTTATTAAAATTAATCTGAGGAGGAGCACCAATAGTGAGTGAATTGAGGTAAGATGAAAAACAAGTCAAAGGAACAAACTGCATTGAATGACACAATTGGGAAGAGAAGATTGAACATAAAATCTCCCTCATCTTCATGTCATTTTCATAACCATATGGACTATATATACTGGGAAGACATTTCCACTTGCCACTTGGGAGAGCCTAGAACCAGGGGACACCATTTAAGAATAAAGGTCTAAATGTTTAAGATGGAGATGAGGAGAATTTTTTTTTTCTCTCAGAGGGTTGTTAGTCTGTTGAATTCTCTTCTGCAGAAAGCAGTGGAGGCTGGATCATTGGATATATTCAAGGCAGAGGTAGATAGATTTTTGACAGACAAGGAAGTCGAGGGTTATAGGAGGGCAGACAGGGAAGTGGAGTTGAAACCACAACCAGATCAGCCATGACCTTATCGGATGACGTAGCAGGCACAAAGGGCTGAATGGCCTGCTCCTGCCCATTGAATGACATCATCAAGAAGAGAAGGTCCAACATAAAATCTTCCTCATCGTCACATCATTTTCATGATCATATGGAGTTTTCCATAATGGTGACAATTGAAAGAAATAGATGTTTCTTAATATCATTGGCACACTCTCAATTTATAAGGCTGCTATGTTATATAATTGGTTAGAGATACACAGTGGAGTTCTTTCTTTCTAACAGATAGGAACAGCAGGAGGCCATATGCAACCCTTTGAGCATTGTCTTGGCACCCAATTGGATCATCTCGGATCTGTATCTCAACTCCCATTTCCTACTTTGATTCGGTTTCCCTTAATACCTGTGTCTAATAAAAAACCTATCAATCAAAGTTTTGAAATTTTCAATTGAACACCAGTCTCATCAATGTTTTTTGGGGGATGGTTCCAAATTTCTACTACTCTTTGTGCAAAGCTGTGTTTTCTGACCTCACCACTGAATAGCCTGCTACAATTCTTGAGATTATGTCCCTCTGTTCTGGACAAACCCACGAGAGAGAAATATTTGTCGCTATCTACCTTATGAAATCCTTCCGTCACTTTCAGATTACCCCTTTATCTTCTATCTAAAGGCAATGCAAGCCTAGCCTTTGTAACCTGTCCTTGTAATTCATTCAACACTTTAGCCCTAATAATATGTCTGGCCTATACGTTCTTGCTGAGGTTCAGCCCAGAACTGAACATTGTGCTCCAGATGTAGGTTAATCAAAGGTTTCTACAACTGTTCCACCTTTTGGTGTTCCAGTCGTTTGGGGTAAAGGCCAACATTCCATTAGACTTTTTAGTAATTTTTTTGCCTATCCACACTATGTTTTGTGTGTGATTTCTGTACATGGACACCTAGATCTGTCTGCTCCACCGTGGCTCCTTTATCATCATCATTTTGAAGATCCTCAGATCCAGTTTTCTAAGGTCCAAAAGGAGGACGTAACTGGTTGGAATGATACAAGCAGAGCTTATTTTTAAAAAGATTGATATGAAACACCAACCAGCAGGTAGAAAAGGTTAAAATCTGCCAAGCAAAAATGTTTCCTCTCACTAACAGAGGCCAGAGAGGTTTTTAATTAACAGGCCCAGAATTAATAGACTTTAGAATGAATGTCCTTAATAAAAATATCCATCTTGACATGGTCTGGCTTGAAAACAAATTCAAAACTAATCTGTGAACACAATATTTTAGTGAGTAACTGGTCAATTTATGGAACAGGCTCTCCAGAGAGATGCTGGAAGCAGTTATTATTGATGCATTCAAATGCAAATTGGATAGCTTTCTTTCAGAAAATAACATTTTGCAATGCAGTACATGAGTAATTTAAGACATGAGGTAAGTGTAGCAGGAGCAAGTCAGTCTCCACCTATAGTTCCCAAAGCTCTCCATGACTGCGAGGTTTGTCTGGCTCTGTTACAAACTCATTGATAGAGATTAATTGTTATAATTAGTCAACAACTCCATTGTCGTTGTATCATGTGACTGCTAGGATGGTCGAAGATGAGCTAGGTAGACTTTGGTTTAAAAAATGTTTTCTATTAATTCACAGGACATTAGCTGTGCTGCCAAATAAGGCCAGCATTATTGCCCCATTGAGAAGGTGCTGGTGAGCTGCCTTCTTGAACCGCTTGCTGTAGTTTTTGTGGCGATGGGAGGAAGGGGGTTTGGCCCTGAGTGATGAAGCTACAGCAATATAATTTGAAGTCAGGGTGATGTGGGACTCGGAGGAGAACTTGTAGGTGGTGATGCTCCACCACCTACAAGTTCTTCTCCGAGTCCCACATCACCCTGACTTCAAATTATATTGCTGTAGCTTCATCAATCAGGGCCAAACCCCCTTCCTCCCATCGCCACACCATGCATCTGCTGCCCCATCTTTCTAGGTGGCGGAGGTTTGCAGACTTGGAAGGTGCTGTCAAGGGAGCCTAGGCAAGTGGTCACAGTGCACCTTGTAGATGGTAGGTACAGCAAACGTGCACCAGTGGTAGAAAGACTGAATGTTTAAGTTCATGGATGAGGTGCCGATTAAGCAGACTGCTTTGTCCTTTCAGACAGTGTTCAGTATTCCATCACGGTCTTCCTTTAAGTGCTGGAGAGGCTTTTGGGGGTCAAAAGGTGAGTTACTCACCACTTAACCCCCCCCCAGCCTCTGATCTGCTCTTGTAGTCACAGTAATTATATGACTGGTCCAGTTAAATTCTTGTCAGTGGTGAAGAACTGGGGAGCTGCTGGAGGGCTCAATAAAGAATCAGTGTCTTGAGGAGAGAAGGAAGGAGGAAACAACATGGGTGAACTCAAAGGAACACACCTTTTAAAAAAATAAAAGCAAAAATCTCCGGATGCTGGAAATCCAAAACAAAAATAAAAATACCTGGAAAAACTCAGCAGGTCTGGCAGCATCTGTGGAGAGGAACACAGTTAACGTTTCGAGTCCGTATGACTCTTCAACAGAACTAAGTAAAAATAGAACAGAGGTGAAATATAAAACAAAAACAGAATTACCTGGAAATACTCAGCAGGTTTGGCAGCATCGGCAGAGAAGAAAAGAGTTGACGTTTCGAGTCCTCATGACCCTTCGACAGAACTTCAGTTCTGTTGAAGAGTCATGAGGACTCGAAACGTCAACTCTTTTCTTCTCTGCCGATGCTGCCAGACTTGCTGAGTTTTTCCAGGTAATTCTGTTTTTGTTTTGGATTTCCAGCGTCCACAGTTTTTTTGTTTTTATTGAGGTGAAATATAAGCTGGTTTAAGGGGGATGGGGGGGTAGGACAGGTAGAGC